>NW_025202080.1:0-7550 GCF_004010195.1 Chiloscyllium plagiosum
TGCGAGTTTACAAGAAATTCAATAAAATGAAATGGGCAAAACATTCCCTTTCTGCCCAGAGCAGAGTTAGCCATATGAGATAGCTCAGAGAGCGAAAACATTACCTCCATTTCTCTCAGTGCAGATGTCAATAGTATCTGCTCCAGATACAGTTGGAACTTCCAGCTTGATATCCCAGTGCTCCCTGCTTCGTGTCAATGGAAGCTGCTGCAGTTCAGGTTGGAGCTCCCAGCTTGATGCGACGTATACCACGTCAATAGAAACTGCTCCACGCAATGTTGGAACTCCCAGTACCCAGCATTTCAATTCACTCTGTACTTTCGGTGAAATATTTCACACTCAATGATTTCATTTCTGAACTCATATCCGCTGCCTCATCCCCATCCGCATTTCCAGTTTGATCTTCGCTGCTGCACCACACAGTTTCCCGTATTCCAGGCCTGAAATCTGGCACTATATGATATTCCACAGCAATGGTTTCTTCCTTGCATGACGAAATTGCTAAAGCAACCGATGGTAAACTACATTTCTTTTGCAGAAATACATTCCAGCAATTCCCTGCGCTATTCCCTGATGCTTTCAATTTCTGGAGGACTATATCAATCTTCGCCTTCAACAAACTAAGTGATGAAATATCCATCGGCTCTAGAGATACCGAAGTTAACCATTCAGCCAACCATGAGTTTGCATTTCCCTGTCACTGTTTGTCAAGTATTCCTACTGTTCATGTAGTCCTATTCCTAACATATCCTCTGCCACTATCTTTACTGCTTTTTGCATCATGCTATTCCATGTGGTGCCGGTATCGTGCAGTGGTTAGTGCTTTGCGTAGTGGCAGCAGAAAGATCATGTCCAATTTGATTCCAGTATTGTCACTTGTTCCCGTTTTATGCAGAGTAAGACAAGCTTCACAAAAGCAGGAGCGAATCAATCTTTTTTGACATGAAAATATTAGTCGAGGTGATGATTTTGCTCCTTCAAACCCTGGCCCTTTCACATCTCTGCTGTCTATGTATCAGGATTCAAACCCACCCATTCTCGGAGATTTCTCCCCATCACACGATCAGTAACCCTACTTTCGGTTCATCCTCCAATTTCCCAGCGGCATTAGGCATGTTCGGCTGAAAGAAATGTTTCCTCTCGGACAAACGCCAAGTGGAGTCGATAAATGTACTAGGCAGAACGTTTTCAGTAGATAAGCAGTAAAAACTTTATCCACCAGTGGTGATGGATAAATCTGCAACTCATTGTGATGAAATCAACACAACCTTCAGAGATATTCAATCTGTATTTGTGATGTTAATGCATACAAGGCAAAGAGATGGAAAATGGAATGAGGATAGTGAAGTGGTTGTTTCTGCAGAGAACGCGTCCAACACATTTGAGGGCTGTCACACTACGTGCCTCTGACCGCTGAACCCGTCCCTGGTCATGTCGTGGTTCTGAATTGGCACTTTTACCACTGCAGCCCTGGTTTAATTCCCAGTAAGGGCTGTTTTGTTCAGCATCAATAGCGTGGGCATCTGTGATAGGATTCCTTTCAATGCTTCGAATCAATCAATGTCTCCACGAACATCAGAGTTAATGACCCAGCCTCTTAAAGAAGGAGAAGGTGCCTCGGCACTCCATGAACCAACATGAGACTGAGATATTTATTTTGTTTCCTTGCCATTACTATGAGCCGCAGCGATTGGGTCGATGGCTCTGTGAAATTAAAAAAGTGCCGATTCGCAGCGTGTGGGACTATTTGGTCTTCCTCACTTGTGATGACGCTGCGACATTGACTGTGATGTTCTCCGGGGGATGTGTACTCAAAGTGATTCTCGTGTCTGCATATCAGGAGCTCAAGCTTCATCTCGGCTTCAGAACAATGAGGAAGATTAGGTTGTGAGTGTAATGAATACCTGTGTTAACCTCGAGCTAGAGCGGAGTGAAATCTACAATGTTCTGATCTTGAGTCAGGCACGTTAGGCTTTGCGCCACTTGCCCCATATGTTCTTCACGCTTTCATGCTTCAGAGTTTTGATGTTTAGAAGGACAGGAGAAATAGCAGTCATATTCAAAAATTTAACCAGGAAAGAAAATCACCACCACTGCTTCAGTCCAATCCTCCCCACGTTGTGTTTCAGCGCGATTCATAATGAAACATATCTGTCATGATGAAGCTTCTATTCAGCCTTTTGTCTGTTCAGTCATTGAATGGGATCATCGTTGATCCTGTAAATTTCAACATTAGTTTCCAGCTTTTCCTCCATAAATCAAGATAAACTCGAGCATAATGTCAACATCAAATAGAGTCATAGAGCCAGAGAGATGCGCAGCATGGAAACAGACACTTTGGTCCTACTCGTCCATGCTGACTAGATATCCAAACCTAATCAAGTCCCTTATGCCATCACCCCGTCCATATCCCTCCAAAACCTTTCTATTCGTATATCGATCCAAATGCCTCTTAAATGTTGCAATTGTACCAGCCTCCACCACTTCCTCTGGCAGCACATTCCGTACACTTATTACTCTCTGTGTGAAAACGTTGCCCAGTGGGTCTCATGTATATCCTTCCCCTTTCACCGTAAAACTATGCCCTCTAATTTTGGAACCACAGACCCCAGGGAAAAGACTCTTTCTATTCACCATATCTTTGACCCTTATAATTTTGAAAACCTCTAACAAGTCATGCCTCAGCCTCCGACGCGCCAGGGAAAACAGCCCCAGCCAATTAAGCCACTCCCTCTTTAGCAAATCCTCCAACATTGACAGAATCCTCATTTCTTTCTGAACCCTTTCAAATTTCGTAACATCTTTCCAATAAGAAGGAGACCAGATATGCACGCAATATTCCAACAGTGGCCTATCGAATGTCTTGTACAGCTGCAACATGACCTCCCAACTCATGTACTCAATACTCTGAACAATAAAGGAAAGCATACCAAACGCCTTCTTCACTATCCTATCTACCTGCGACTCCACTTTCAAGTTAAATTTCAAACATCAGGATGCTATGAACCTGCACTCCAAGGTCTGTATGTTCAGCAACACTCCCTCAGACATTGCCATTAAGTGTTGAAGTCCTGTTATGATTTGCTTTCCCAAAATGCAGCACCTCACATTTATCTGAATTAAACTCCATCTGCTATTTCTCAGCTGATTGACCGAACTGGTCAAGATCCTGTTCTGTGGTAACTCTCTTCGCTGTCCACCACAACTCCAGTTAAATGACAAAGAGTAGAGGACCCAGCACGGATCCTTGTAGCACTCCACTGGTCACGGGACTCCAGTCTGAAAAACAACCCTCCAGCACCACCCTCTGTCCTCTCCCTTTGATCTAGTTATATACCGTTAATTTTTGGAAGTTTAGTTCGCTTTAATGACTTGTATGGGTTTTCAGGAAATATAATATCATGGCACGAGCTGAAAATCACTCCTGCAATTTAACCAAATACGCAGTCAGTCTTATGATAAAGGCAGAAAAAGAAAATATTACCTGCGTTTCTTTCTGCACAGATTCTCTTCCACGAGCTGAATCTTTGCCACTTTTTTCCTTCTTTTTGCGAGATTTCCCTGGGACAGATATTCACTCAATCTACAAACATGGGTCCTGCTAAATACTAATTTAATTCAGATTAAAATAACTGAGTATCCTTTCTCCAACTTTACGTATCATCGGTCCGTGCTCCTTATCAATACAATCTGCTCCAGGTGAGGTTGGAACTTCCAGCCTGCTGCCACAATGCCCCCTGTTTTATGCCAACAGAAGCCGCTCCATATAAATTGGAGGTCCCAATCTGATATCACAATGCTCCATGCTCCATGTCAAGAGAAGGTACGACAGGTGAGGTTGGAGTCCCAGCCCCGGCGTTTCATGCGCCTTTATACCGTCACAGCGGGCTCATCCTCATGCCAATTTCCAGTTTGATCTTCACTGCTGCGCCACTCAGTCTCTCTTAGTTTAGCCCTGGGAACACGAGATTATATGATATTCCGCAACACTGGTTACTTATGCGGAATATCACACTTCTCCATTTCATAAATCAGAATTCAAACCCACGCACTTTCAGAGATTTCCCTCCCTTGCATGGTCACTAACCCTCCTTTACATCGCTCCTGCCATTTCACTGAGGCATTCCATAATCTAACGTGCACATCGGCACCATTCTGTCAGTGTCGCTGCTGTCAGTCTTGATGGGTAAACGTGTCCCATCCCATGATTGGGAACAGGAAACCATTCGATCCATTTCAATCCCGGTGGTTGTGAAATCAATCATCATGTCGGAGCCTTTCCTGGCATGGAACAGAGATTACCTGTTAACAATTCGTCTTGATTTCCTGCCACTAAGCCAGTATTGCATCTTACTTGCTACCTTTCCATTAATGCCACAGACGTTTATCTTTTAACCAGTTTGCCATTGTAAAATAAACACATACCTTGTCAAAAATGCTAGTCTAATTCTTGTGCGAGGTGCCTTCAGTCTGACGTTAAGCTGACTGGTTTTTGATCTCTACTACCAAGATGCTCTCCCGACGCCATTCCTCCTATTGTGCTGCTCTTGTTTGTCTCGCCATGACTGATCAAAACAGTGCTCTTGAAATCACTTCAAAAATCATTTCGCATTACAATGACACACTACATTGGAGTTATGAAAATCCACTGTTGTTTCTACCCTTTTATTTGATCATTATTGAGAGATTAACTGCCATTAGCTCCACTATACCACTAAGTTTTTCTGGTCTCTGTGGCACTCTTCCACCAGTGCCACTGCTTTTTTTGTTCCTTCGCTGAATTTTTACAGTCGCGTTTGATGTTCATTTAAAACATCATTCCTCAGAACTGCAATTTTTCAATCGAGCAAAATTGCCAGCCTTTTCATTTAAAGTCCCCTCTAATGATATCAAAGGGGCAAAAAAATGAGAGTTTCAGCAGCAGATGAACTGAGATTCGGCCGAGTTATCAATTTTCAGCGTGTGGGGCACATGTGATCGTTGTGATGATAAGATCCAACAGCGCAACCCAGCAGCTTTCATGCAAACATTTGTTTGGTGTTAGCTGCACAAATTGCCAGAGTCATTTCCCTTCATTTCGCAATCGGTCTTTTTGTTTTTGGCTTTTCTTTTCCTCCTGTAGTTCTCCCTTGATGGTAGTAACTCTGTCTGACGTTCAAAATGCCTACCTTTCTTATACCCCCAAATCGGATTATCTCATTTGTTCGATATTGGCAGAATAATAAATTCGAAATCGATTGGCCTTTAATTTACGGAGACGTAAATGAATCTCGTTGGTTAAATTTGAATTGTCGTCAAAACAGTAACCAACTCAGGTACCGATTTCACAGCCAAATGTTATATATTTTCAACTTTCCAGTAAACTCTGAGACTGCTCTCGTAAGCTCTCAGTGCAGAACAACATTCTACCTATCTTAAAGGTACAGCACACATTTTCACCTTCATAACAATTTGGAATTGCACATCGGGCTGTCACTGGCCCACCGCACACAAAACCAGAAATACAGACCTCAAACAAAGAACAGTTATAAGTGGATAAAGGAGCAGTAAAATGTGCCATGTCACAGTCAAAGTGAAACAGGGGATAGAGAAAGATACTGTACTTGCCAGCACACAGAAAATAGTCAAGTATTTTGCAGGAATCTACATCATATCATGAGAAAGAAAAGATCTAATTTTTTTAGACAACATGGTGATGAGGTAGAACTCCATATTACTGCCAAGAGCAGTAGCCTGTAGTGTTTAGTGCAATGCAACACTGCTTCAGACTCTCTCATTCAGTGTAAAATCCATATTTGGCAGTGGGGGAGAAAGGAGCGTTCGAATACAGAGAGCAGAAGTAGAGGATTGGGAAGAGCACAGAGGAATGTTGGGCTGGCAGCAGTGGTGGATTAATGGGGTGTAAGACCATGGATGGATTTGAAAACAAATATGAGAATTATAAAATCAGTGGAGAGTCATCGTGGGAACCAATGCAGATCTGAACATGTGTTACTGGAAAAGCGCAGCAGGTCAGGCAGCATCCAGGGAACAGGAGAATCGATGTTTCGGGTATAAGCCCTTCTTCAGGAAGCCCTTCTTCGGGCTTATGCCCGAAACGTCGATTCTCCTGTTCACTGGATGCTGCCTGACCTGCTGCGCTTTTCCAGCAACACATTTTCAGGTCTGCTCTCCAGCATCTGCAGTCCTCAATTTCTCCAACACATGCAGATCAGTGAGTTTTATTTAGTCAGAACAGAAGGGAAGTCAAGGAGGAAATGACAAGTAGTTAGCTTAACATCTGTCACATGAAAGGTTCTCAATGTTTTTTCAATAAAGTTGTTGAGCAAGGCACTTGGAGAAAGAAAATCAAGGATATGATGAAAATTCAAGATACTTTGTGAAAAGGTAGTCAGATTTAACCAGATTATTGATATTCTTTTGTGGAGCTATCGTGTGCGATGGATAAACCGCCATTTACTGACTCATTCTTGAGGCTGTCAAACTTCACTTGAAGGCTCCCACCTTCCTCCTTACAATGTACATTCCGATCCAGTTGGTGTCATCAACAAGTTTGGAAAAATTACAAGAGGTCCAAATGTCCAAATCATGTATAATGGTTGGGAACAATTTGGTTCAAGCATTGAACCATAGAATCTCTGCAATGCAGTCACTGCAATGAGGCCCTACACTCTCCCTATAATGCTGCATTTCGCATGCCCAATCCACCTAGCCTTTACATTCCTGGATATAATGGGCAATTCACTTAAACCGTGAATATTTGTACTGTGTGCAGAAACAGCAGCATCCGCAGGAATCCCACGCAGACACTATGAATGTGCACAATTCATGTTGGCACTCGCGTGACGATGGAATTGAACACCGGTCTCTAGCACTGTGAGGCAGCAGTGCTGTCACTGATCCTTGTGGTACTCCACCCGTAACAGAACACCAACGTGAGAAAAGTGCCCTTATTCCTACTCTATGCTTTCCAGCTGGTAAACAATCCTTAATGAATGCTGGCACGTTTTCTCCAACCACATTGTGTTTTGTGATGTTGTGTGGGACCGGATAAAAAGCTTCCCGAACAAGCAAAACAGTGGGGTTCCAACGTGAATTCCACTCCACAGGAGACTTTGCAGAGATCACATAACTTAAAAGATGACTCCCAGCGCATCCACATTCTCTCATTGTTTTCCTCTTTCTTCAACATTTTGGGATGAAGCCTGTTTGGTCTAATTGACGCAAACTTTAGTCCAGTTAACTTTTGAAGTACGACCTCTTTCCTGTTCTTATTTGTTTTGTCCCTTGTTTCGTATTTTTGGGACATTTAATCTCCCGATGAAGGGCTTCTGATTGGATGTTGACTGACGGCCTGTGTTTTTCCGGTACCACATTCTTCGACACTGATTGCAAGCATTTGCGATCCTCACTTTCTCCTTTTCCACAATTTTGACATTTGCATAGTATCCCACTGTGCTGATTCGCTTTGCGTCTTGCCAGGCCAGATGATCAGCTGAAGCCTCGCCCACACACATGTGCTCTGTTTCTCCCGACTTTGAACGAAGTTT
>NW_025202081.1:0-983 GCF_004010195.1 Chiloscyllium plagiosum
TCTGTGTCCAATGATTCAGCCCCACTAGCTACCCGATGAAGGAGCAGCGCTCTGAAAGCTTGTACTTCCAAAAAAGCCTGTTTGACTCTAACTTGGTGTTGTGTAAATTTTAATAAAGACTGAATTGTTTTTCATCCGAGATTTGGGAAGATTAAACCCTCATCTTCAATCCCCATCACAAAGCCCATTCTCTGTCCATCACTCAGAGACAAATGCCTTAGCAACACCTTCAGGCAGCACAGAGTGACACACACACTCAGTGCGATACCTACAGGGCAGCACAGAGTGACACACACACTCAGTGCGATACCTACAGGCAGTACAGAATAGCACGCACACACTCAGAGCCACTTACAGGCAACACTGACTAACATACACACTCCGAAAGTCAGACAGCACTGAGTAACATGCTCACACTCCATGCTGCCTGGAGGTGTCTCTCTGAATAACACATCCACACTCGGAGTGACATCTACAGGCAGCATTATGTAATACACTCGCACTCAGAGAGACACAAGGTAAAAACAATGACTGCAGATGCTGGAAACCAGATTCTGGATCAGTGGTGCTGGAAGAGCACAGCAGTTCAGGCAGCTTCCGAGGAGCTTCAGCAAAATCGACGTTTCGGGCAAAAGCCCTTCATCAGGAATCTCAGAGAGACACAGCCTGCAGTATCAGTGATTGGCCTGAGATCATTTCAGGTACTATCCAGCATGCAGCAGAGAGTGGAAAGTGCAATCCCAGCAACTGGGCCTGGACCAACAGAGTGAAGGGGAATGCCTTAGATTGTAATCATTGAGTCCCAACAGATTTCAGTTTCTGTTCTGTTTGGAATCTTGTAACCTCCACAGATTCCAGATCGAAGAGATCATTTGAAAATGATTGATGATTGGCTGGCAGTCTATACAATAACAGATGTCTTATTGATTGACAGGCCAAGCAGCCAATTGTGACAACGTCATGCTGAAATGCAGCCAATCAGC
>NW_025202081.1:1522-2780 GCF_004010195.1 Chiloscyllium plagiosum
AACACTCTGCACACATTCTGATCTCCTGATGCTATTGCTGAGGGGAGAGGGCAGGTTCACGTGGGTGAGGGCACAGGAGAAGCGAGTGTTGGACTCCCAGTCAGACCCGGAGAGGGTCAGCAGGCTGCTGACACTGTAGGTGCTGTCTGAAGCTCGCAGGTAGTTGCTGGTCTGAACCCCGTCCGAAATGACTGCACCATCCTTCTTCCACTGCACCTCCAGCTCATCGGGATAGAAGTGATTGGCAAGGCACACCAGGGTGGCAGTGCCCTTGGCATTGACCTGCTCCGGGGAGGGGTGCAGCAGGGTCAGCTTGGGCTGAGAGTTCTCACGGCCTGAAAGACAAGAAAAACAATTTTAATTCCTGCCAGTTTCAACTTTCAGAATATTCACTGGGAAAACATTTGAACATTTGTAGCCAATACCGAAAAAACCCGACGAAAGAACAGACATTGTTTAAAGTGCTTCTTGGGATTTGAGTGTCACTGGCAGGGCCAGCATTTATTGCCCATCCCTAATTGCCCCTGAGAAGGTGATGGTGAAAGAGAAGGGACAGTTTGGACCATAATTTAGGAAATGAATGTGAGCAGCTGGAAGGGCGATCAATGGGGGAGCATTTCAGTGACAGGGATCAGAACTCAGTGAGATTGAGAGGAGGGATGGAAATGGAGAACAATGGAGCAAGTGTAAAAGTTTTCATTTGGGAGTGAAATATTTTACTAAACTGTGCGGTGCTTTGGTAAAAGTGGACTGGAACCAGCGACATGATGGGAAATCAGTATCAGGGCAGTAGGATCCCTCAAAGGAGGAGACAGCGATCGTTCAGAATCTGTTCCCACATGAGTAAGGGTGGGGACTCCCAAATCTAGACTCTCAGCCTGGGATGTCAAAAGGCAGCAAGAGTAGGGCAGACCAAACAGGGAAGGTGATGGTTATCTGGAGTTCAATCTTGCAGAAAGCTGAGAGGAGGATAGAAAATGCAGGAGTGACATTCTACAGGATCTGAGTAAAGCAAAGAGCTGACAGGATGAAATCGAATAATAGAATTTACAGTACAGAAGGAGGCTATTCAACCCATCATGTCTGTGCTGGCTCTAGAAAGAGCTATCCAGCTAGTCCCACTCTCCAGTCCGATCTCTGTTGCTCTCTAACTTCATTCATTTGCAATATGCACGTTGAAACCTCCAACAGAATCCACCTCCACCATCCTGTCAGGCAGCATGTTCCAAATCCTAACAACTCCCTCATCTCACTCCAA
>NW_025202081.1:6933-7551 GCF_004010195.1 Chiloscyllium plagiosum
GCAACATGCAACATTCTTCCACAATGTCCACCACTCCACCAACTTTAGTGTCATCTGCAAATTTACTAATCTATCCACCTGTGCCTGTGTCCAAGTCATTTATAAAAATGACAAACAGCAGTGGTCCCAAAACAGATCCTTATGGCACACCACTCGTAACCGGACTCCATCAACCATCACTCGCTGCCTTCTTTCAGAAAGGCAGTTTCTAATCCAAACTGCTAAATCACCCTCAATCCCAAGCCTCTGCATTTTCTCCAACAGCCTACCATGTGGAACCTTATCAAAGGCTTTACTGAAGTCCAGATACACCATGTCAACTGCTCTACCCTTGTTAACATGCTTGGTCACCTTCTCAAAAACCTCAATGACCTGCACTTGACAAAATCATGTTGAATATCTGAAATCAAATTGTTGCTTGCTAGATTATTCTAAATCCTATCTCTTATAATCCTTTCCAAACCTTTTCCTACAATAGATGTAAGGCTCACTGGTCTATAATTATCTGGGCCATCTTTGCTGCCCTTCTTGAACAAGGGCATGATATTTGTAATCCTCCAGTCCTCTGATACTAAACCTGTAGAAAATGATGATTCAAAGATCAAAGCCAAAGGCTCC
>NW_025202082.1:0-1311 GCF_004010195.1 Chiloscyllium plagiosum
TCCCCTCCCTCCACCCCCCGATGCTGCAGCGTGTACCAGCAACTCATGCAAAGCAGCAACTCATTGAGGCCTCTCTTGACAAACCCATGACCACTTCTGTCTCGGAGTTCACTACTTCAATGTTGCCAAAACTCACTCTGAACAGCACTCCACCTCAAGGCAGCGCTGACCAGCACTTCCCCTGGGACTACCAGGGACGGCTGATTGATCCTGGGCCCAGCCAGAAACACCCATGTCCCAGTAACAAGTAAAAACAAATCCCAAGGCCCTGTGGAAATAACCACACGCCTGGACAAAAGCATCGGAAATCATCAACACACTCTCACATTCCAAAACACACAAAGAGAAACAGATCGGGGGGGGAGGTCAGGAGCTCCCAGCCTGAGGTCTCACTCACTGAGTATCAAACCCCATTCCACTCACCGTTTCGGTTTCCCCATCTCCTTCCTGGGTTTCTTCTCACGCGTGGGGTTGGCTCGGATCTCTCGGTGTGCCGTTTTGTACATGTTCTCCATCTGGAGGGGCCCAACAAACAGTCAGCGATTCTCTCTTGCGCGCACGCGCACACAGACGTTTGCCAACTCCCACTCCCTCCCACAGGGACAGAAACATGAACCCCCCCCCCCTCTCCCCGCGGGCATGTGCCAGCTTCAACGGCATGTCGCTGGGGTGGGAGATTTCAAATAAAACCCCGAGGCGTGGGGAGAAGCGTAATGTCAAGTGAGTCGCCGATGAGGATCCAGGGTGAATAGCGCGACTGCTCAGCCGCAATGCTGAGAGCCACACTCTATGCCAGCGCCACCCACCAACTGCACAAAGGCTCACCATGTCAGGGGTAATGCCATGCTTGATGTACTGGGAGAACTGCTTCTTGTACGTGTCCTCGTCTTCCTCCATCAGCTGCCTCATGTAGTCAGAGACATTCAGGCCAAAGATGTGCCGGCGATGTACATCAGCGGTGAAATCTTTGCTCTCAGAGTCGTAACCAGGGAACCTCTTGGTGCTGCAGACAAAAGGAATGTTAATGAAAGATGTCAAAGTCACCGAGATGTACAGCATAGAAGTGGATCCTTGGGTCCATGCTGACCAGATACCCCAACCCAATCTAGTCCCACCTGCCAGCACCCGGCCCATATCCATCCAAACCCTCCTATTCATATACCCATCCAAATGTCTCTTAAATGTTGCAACTGTACCAGCCTCCTCCACTTCCTCTGGCAGCTCATTCCATACACGCACCACCCTGTGTGTGAAAAAGTTGCCCCTTAGGTCTCTTTTATATCTTTCCCCTCTCACCCTAAACCTATGCCC
>NW_025202082.1:1438-4247 GCF_004010195.1 Chiloscyllium plagiosum
AATAAAGGAAAGCATACCAAACGCCTTCTTCACTATCCTATCTACCTGCGACTCCACTTTCAAGAAGTTATGACTCTGCACTCCGAGGTGTAAGGAGTACAGCGCCCAGCCAAAGCTGGATAGATGAGTGTCGAAGGGTTGTTCTCTGACCGGGTCTCCAATGCCGGCAGCTTTGTAAAGACATGGCTTTTGACCATTTGGCCTGGAGGTTGCTGCTCAGTCCCATCAGTGATTGAGAGGCTGCAGCAACTCGCCCAGCAACAAAGGGAGCAGATCCATTCCCCTCCGCCCTGACCGAGGAATCCTCCCAGCCCCACATGGCAGTCTCATGGTATCAGGTTAAACCTTCTCCTGACTCTCTCAGCCTGTACCCGCCCCGTCTCCCCCCGCTTCATGAATCTGTCTCCTCCGTGTTGAACAGCACATGTAACGCTGCAGAATGCAGTCTGGGTGGGGGATTTCAACGTCCATCACAGAGCGCGACTTGGCAGCAGAACTACGGCAGTGCACCAGGCGTATCTGAAAACAGGCCGCCAACCAGGTGAAGCACTGACGGAGTTCTGGAGGACAGAGACAGACTGATGACAAGGGGAGATCACCGAATACAGAACGGGGAGGGGGGGGGAGAAATGATATACTTTAACAAAAGTGGCACAGAATACAGGGAGAGCAAGCCATCTGGATATAAAATTGGCCTGAGGGTAAGAGACCAAAGGTGGTAGTGCAGGGTGGCTTTTCAGACTGGAGGCCAGTGACCCGCGGTGTGCCACAAGGATCGGTGATAGGTCCACTACTTTTTGTCATTTATATGAATGATTTGCACGTGAGCATAGGAGGTATGGTCACTCAGAGACAGTGAGGGCTGCAGATGCTGGAGATCAGAGCACAGCAGGTCAGGCAGCATCCGAGGAGCAGGAACATCGATGTTTCCGGCCAAAGCCCTTCATCAGGAATGAGGCTGGGAGCATCGGGGCAATTGAGGCTGAGTGCACAATAGGTGGGTGGAGGTGGGGTTAAAGGTGATAGGTCGGAGTGGATAGGTGCAAAGGGAGATTGACAGGTGGGACAGGTCAGGAGGTCACTGAGTTTGCCAATAATACCAAAGTAGGTGGTGTACCTCAGAGTACAACAGGATCTTGATCAGATGGGCCAATGGGCTGAGGAGCAGCAATGGAGTTGAAGTTAGATAAATGCAAGGGGCTGCATTTTATACACTTCATGCTAAGGTCCTGGCAAGTGTTGCAGAACAAAGAGACCTTGGGTCCAGTTCATAGTTCGTTGAAAGTGGAACATGAAAGGGTTCAGAAAGGATTTACAAGGATATTGGCAAGATTGGAGAGTTTGAGCTGTAGGGAGAGGAGGTTTTCCCTGGAGCGTCGGATGCTGCGGGGTGACCTTATAGAGGTTTATAAAATCAGGGGCATGGAGAGGGTAAATAGGCAAAGTCTTTTCCCTGGGGTGGAGGAGTCCAGAACTAGAGGGGCATAGGTTTAGGGTGAGAGGGGAAAGATATAAAAGAGACCTAAGGGCCAACTTTTTCACCCAGAGGGTGGTACGTGTATGGAATGAGCTGCCAGAGGATGTGGTGGAGGCTGGTACAATTATAGCATTTAAAAGGCATCTGGATGGGTATATGAATAGGAAGGGTTTGGAGGGATATGGGCCGGGTGCTGGCAGGTGGGACTAGATTGGGTTGGGATATCTGGTCGGCAAGGACGGGTTGGGCCGAAGGGTCTGTTTCCATGCTGTACATCTCTATGAATGCATCATAAACAGCACAATTTGAACAGGATGTGGAAACACAGTCCGATGGTGTGTGTACACAGACCATGAAGGATCCTCGAGTGGGTAAGTTAAGGAAGTTGGTAAATGAAGGTGAACTGGATTCACAGAGGGATAGAGTGTAAAAGGAAGACAGCTACGGAGAAGTGTTTGGGAACACCCACTGGACTCCCGCGTCCACACTGAGGCGCTCTGCACATTAAGGGGGGGGAAGGCTGTCCAGAGAAGGTGCAGGATGGGCTCAGACAGCAGCACAATGACAGCCAGCACGTGAGACAGAGAGAGCAGGCACTGCAGTAGCTGGGGTTGGACACTCAAACACACAGAAAGCTGACAGAGGAGATTTTTCCACAGGGTTTGGTTATTATTTGGACTTAGTGGAGACAGAGAGAGAGATAAACAGACACAGGCAGAGAGAGAGGGCCAGAGAGGGCCGAGAGAGAGAGGGCCGAGAGAGAGAGAGGGCCGAGAGAGAGAGAGGGCCGAGAGAGAGAGAGGGCCGAGAGAGAGAGAGGGCCGAGAGAGAGAGAGGGCCGAGAGAGAGAGAGGGCCGAGAGAGAGAGAGGGCCGAGAGAGAGAGAGGGCCGAGAGAGAGAGAGGGCCGAGAGAGAGAGAGGGCCGAGAGAGAGAGAGGGCCGAGAGAGAGAGAGGGCCGAGAGAGAGAGAGGGCCGAGAGAGAGAGAGGGCCGAGAGAGAGAGAGGGCCGAGAGAGAGAGAGGGCCGAGAGAGAGAGAGGGCCGAGAGAGAGAGAGGGCCGAGAGAGAGAGAGGGCCGAGAGAGAGAGAGGGCCGAGAGAGAGAGAGGGCCGAGAGAGAGAGAGGGCCGAGAGAGAGAGAGGGCCGAGAGAGAGAGAGGGCCGAGAGAGAGAGAGGGCCGAGAGAGAGAGAGGGCCGAGAGAGAGAGAGAGGGCGAGAGAGAGAGAGAGGGCGAGAGAGAGAGAGGGCCGAGAGAGAGAGAGGGCCGAGAGAGAGAGAGGGCCGAGAGAGAGAGAGAGGGCGAGAGAGAGAGAGAGGGCGAGAGAGAGAGA
>NW_025202082.1:4865-7551 GCF_004010195.1 Chiloscyllium plagiosum
GAGTCAGAGAGAGAGAGAGAGTCAGAGAGAGAGAGAGAGAGAGTCAGAGAGAGAGAGAGTCAGAGAGAGAGAGAGTCAGAGAGAGAGAGAGTCAGAGAGAGAGAGAGTCAGAGAGAGAGAGAGAACTTCAACAGCGTCTGTTGAATTGAATAAATACTCAGATTGAGGATGGGTCATATATTCACAGGGAAGGAGAGCCAATAAATGTGCCAGCACGGGCCTGACTGGCTGAACGGGCTCCCCGTGCCCATCCTGCCCCTTTACCTGTGCGGGATAGACAGGCCACCATCAGCTGCTCCCTTCATGGCTCCAAACACCTTGTTGCCGGTTGTGGTGCGGGCCAGGCCAGCGTCCAGGTAACAGGTGAACACAGCCGGCTTCCCCGAGATACTCTCGACATTGAACTCTGCGCCGGACACCTCCACTTCTCCTTGGTAGAGTTTATCCAAGCCAAATTTCTGCAGCAGCTGCCGAGAGAGAACAGGACACGGCATCAAGCTGCTAGTTCGTTCCTCAATCCATAGGCTCCCCGAGGAAGATAGGGGGCTTGTATCGGTCAGAAAACGCAGACTAAACCATGTTCACATTAAAAATACCACAAGTGATTCTTAAACAGAAGCTGTTTAAATGAGAAAGAAGCACACGAGGGGTCACTGTCTGGTCACACCTGTGCATCATCCCAGTCACAGCAAGGGACAGAACGAGAGCAGAATTACAGTGAAAACAGCCAGCCTTTCGGGAACGTGCATCACGGCTACTCCCTTTGCCATCGCCGGGCCAGACAGTGGTGTCTATACCTACAAATATTCTATCCCAGTATTTATTGACTGGCCCTGGCTCACCCACCCTTGAGAATGTGCTGGTGTGCTGTAGGGTAGACCCATTACGCTGTTCGGGAGGGAGCTCAGGATCCTGACCCAGCAACACTGAAGGAAAGGAGATATATTTTCCAGTCAGGACGGGGAGTTCCTAAAGGTGGCAGCTCGTCACCATCTCCTTCACGGGGGCGATCAGGGACAGGAAACAGAGGCTGGTTTTGTCACCAATGTTTACGTCCCACATTTAAAACAAACTAAACCAAGGGTAATGTTGCTCTGATGTGCTTAGGGCTGTCTATCAGCGTGCCTTTAAATGAATCTACAATCACTCTGACCTCATGCTGTGCTGCAATTCAAACACACATCGAAACACAAGCCCAAAAGGCTAAATGAGTTTGTAACTGGGCACATTAAAACTGTCCTCGGTAACTTCATATCGTAACCACTTCTCCCATCTGAGGAGGTGACGGTATTATCACTGAACTGTTCAAAGGGTTCAGAAAAGATTTACAAGGATGTTGCCAGGGTTGGAGGATCTGAGCTACAGGGAGAGGCTGAACAGACTGGGGCTGTTTTCCCTGGAGTGTTGGAGGCTGAGGGGGTAACCTTATAGAGGTTTACAAAGCCATCAGGGGCATGGATAGGGTAAGTAGGCAAAGTCTTTTCCCTGGGATGGGGGAGTCTGGAACTGGATGGCATAGGTTTAGGGTGAGAGGGGAAAGATATAAAAGGGACCTAAGGGGCAACATTTTCACCCAGAGGGTGGTACGTGTATGGAATGAGCTGCCAGAGGATGTGGTGGAGGCTGGTACAGTTGCAACATTTAAGAGGCATTTGGATGGGTATATGAATAGGAAGGGTTTGGAGGGATATGGGCCGGGTGCTGGCAGGTGGGACTAGATTGGGTTGGGATATCTGGTCAGCATGGACGGGTTGGGCCGAAGGGTCTGTTTCCGTGCTGTACATCTCTCGGACTCCGACTCGTAATCCAGAACTCCAAGGCAATTCTCTGGGGACCCGGGGTCATGCGCCATCATGGAATGCACAGCCAGTGAATAGAGTGGATGGTTGATCATCAAACAGACAGCGTCATCCTGGACAGGGTGATGGGTCTGACATACTGAGCTTGGAGTCTCAGCATCACCCACTCAGGGAGGGTACTGTGCCAGAGCACCCGGCTCAGTGCACCACCCTCAGACTGTCTCCCGATAGGAGGAGATGGTCCAAGCCTGGGGAGAGGCTGTAATTGAACACAGATCTCTGAAGGGTCCTGAGAGAATCAACAGTGACCGGGGAGGGGGGGATCCGCAGTCACAACAGGGAATCTTTGGAATTTATAGACGTGGGGCAGATCGGCCGAGAGTTTAACCCAATACTGGGCAAGACCAGAGGGGCTGAATGGCCTCCTCCCGCTCCTCAATTTAATGCCTTTTTAGTGCTCGATGACAAAGCAAGTGTATAGGGTGAGGTGATCTATTTCTGCACCTGTCCAGCTTTGTGGTTTCACATTTCCTGCCCCTGGACTTGTCTCACACCCGTGATATCGCCAACTCGCTCCAATTCAATACAAGATGTTAAGGCTGCTTCTCTTGCTGCCCGTGTGGAGTGTTTGACAAGGCGTGTGAACACACAGATTCTTACCCGGCGAGTGAGGAGGAGGCCTGTACAATAAGCTGCTGCGTAGTTGGTTAGCCCGACTTTCACGCCGTACCTGGGGAGCTCATGAGAGTATGCGGCGCACACTACCTTATCCCCCTCGATTCTGGCGAACGCTACCTTCAGGACAGGAGGGGAAAGGCACATGATCACATAGCACACCCAATCGCAGGACAGTGACCAGGCCCCCCCCAACCACACCCCGATCGCAG
>NW_025202083.1:0-1593 GCF_004010195.1 Chiloscyllium plagiosum
GACAGTGCGGCACTCCCTCAGCACTGACCCTGTGTGAGTGCGCTGCTACCGTTGGATTGTGAGCCTGAGCCTGTGGCCTCTGCTGTTCCCCAGTGTGTGGTGTCTCTGAGCGATGGACCAGATTCCTCTATTGACCCAGCATTCCTTCTTCTGACCCCTGTCTGCTCCCAATCCTCCCCAGCCTTCAGTGATGAGGGGGGGGGGGGGGGTGTAGGGGGAGTTCAGATCCCACCCGGTCTCTGTGCCCACCCTGGCCATCCCACTCAGAGCGATTGGAATTGTAGTAGGCCATTCAGCCCATCGAGTCTGCTGCACCATTTTGAATGTGCTCCTGGCTGACCTGAGCAATGTTTGGTGTTCCCGTCTTGTAGGGTCTGTGTGCACGCGCCCTCCTGTCTCCAGGCCAGCCACCCTGCATCCGTTCCAGAGTGAGTACAGCGTGGGAGAGACCATCCAAGTGAGGTGTCCTTCTGGGATGGGAGCTGCTGGCCAGTCTCGCTATACGTGTGGGTCCAGCCTCACCTGGGAGCCTGAGCTGGCCCCAGAAATACACTGCCAGTCCGGTAAGATCAGGAATCCCTCCCCCCTACCCCCCCCCTCCCTCTTCACCTCCGCTGGGGATGGGACAGACATGAGGAACCTCACCCCATTTTGCAAAGCCCAAGGGACTTCCCCTGGGGTACCTTCTCAGTCAGTTAATGGAGGGCAGAGGGTGGGGTCTGGTCACCTCACTGGGCTAGTAATTCAGATACCCAAGGAATGGCCGTGCTCTGTGGCCTGAAATCCCAGGACAAAGTGAGGACTGCAGATGCCGGAGATTAGAGTCGAGAGAGCGGTGCTGGAAAAGCACAGCAGGTCAGGCAGCATCTGAGAAGCAGGAGAGTCAAGTGTTTCAGGCAAAAAGCCTTTCATCAGAACTGACTTTCAGACTTCTCCGACCACTGGGATTCCCGACAGCCACACACAGACACCAACTCACCAGGACAAAAGACCCGATACCCACCATGTACAAGACAAATTTGATTTACAAGATTCCATGCAAAGACTGTATGAAACACTATATGGGGCAAACAGACAGACAACTAGCAACCCACATCCAGAAACACCAACTAGCCACTAAACGCCACAACCAGCTGTCCCTCGTAGCCACATACACAGATGACAGGGACCACAAATTCAACTGGGACAACACAATGAACATAAGACAAGCTAAACAGAGGACAGCCAGAGGATTTCTAAAAGCATGGCACACATCCACAGACTCAATCAACAAGCACACAGTCCTGGACCAAATCTACAACGAGCAGCCAAAACCAGCAACCCGGGAAGCAGCAGGAATGGAAACAAATACATTCCAGAAGAGACAGTATAGCAGCACATCACAGGAGGCTCCAAAGCCACCGAGGATGTCACCCAGACAGGGGGTGAAACGTTTGCAAATCAGCTTCCCAGCTCGGTGAACATACCCAGTATCATGGCATGCTGTGAAAGATACGGAAATTCTGGTCTCCCTGCTGTGGGAAAGTTGTTGTGAAACTTGAAAGGGTTCAGAAAGGATTTACAAGGATGTTGCCTGGGTTGGAGGATCTGAGC
>NW_025202083.1:1622-4987 GCF_004010195.1 Chiloscyllium plagiosum
GCTGCCAGAGGATGTGGTGGAGGCTGGTACAATTACAACTTTTAAGAGGCATTTGGATGGGTATATGAATAGGAAGGGTTTGGAGGGATATGGGCCGGGTGCTGGCAGGTGGGACTAGATTGGGTTGGGGTATCTGGGTCAGCATGGACGGGTTGTTTCCATGCTGTACATCTCTCTGACACCATGGGTGTGTCGCTGAGTCATCACTGGTAATTGTACTATTCTGCAGGTATCGATAACTCGGACTGTGACCCAGGACAGAAAGCAGATGGAGACCTGTGTGTCTGCAAGTCAGCAGATCAGGACTGTGGGTATGTTACAGCCTGGGCTTCAGTCCTGCCGCCAGCCTCTCGTATCTCACCTCTTGTCTACATCAATGTAATGGGTTGGTGCACTGATTGCCACTTGTGAAAGGAACAAGGATGAGAGGCAGAGATTGAAAGTGATGCCAGGGTGATGTGAGAAAATGCCTTTGCACTGAATTCTAAAGCATTGCGAATAGGTTTGGGCTTGGGCCCACTCCCCAGTTTCTGGGGGAAGAGATTTCTCCTCATCCCACTCCTCAATGCTCTAATGCCCCCAATTCTGAACCACTCCCTGCTCATTGGGCACATCCTACCTTTATTTACCCTGTCTTGTTCTGTTTGAATTTTATAAATCTCTATGAGATGCCCCCCTCATTCTTTGAAACTCCCGTGAACTTAATCCTAACCAATCCCGTTTCCCGTCCTGACCCACCCCTCCCAAAGACTGATGACCTCCTGGCAATGAACAATATTCCTGCATTGGTGTCGTAAGACCCTGTTTTTAAACTGTGTCCCGGGGTCCAGCCTCTCCCATCCTGTCAGCATCCACCCCGCTAACACCCCACAGGATCGGTTTTGCCTCTGTAAGGTGACCTGTCATCGTTTGAAACACCAATGGGGAGTGGTTAAATCTCTCCCTCACACATGCCCCCCCCGCTATCCCAGGAAGCAGTCAGGTCCACCCACCCCAAACTGCTTCGGACACAGTTGTGTTCTTTCTCAAATAAAAAGACCAAAACCTCACACACTGCTCGAGGTGTGCTCTCACTAAGGCTCAGTGCAGTGACACTAAAACAATTCCAATCTTCGATTCAATCTTCCCTTGCAATAAAGACTTCCTCGCTGGAGTTACTGGCTAACCTTACAGGATTCTGTACCAGGACACTCAGATCCCTGAGCACCTCAAACATCTTCAAGCCAATCAGGAGGGGCATGGATAGGGTTTACAGACAAGGTCGTTTCCCTGGGGTGAGGGAGTCCAGGTTAGATTAGATTGCCTACAGTGTGGAAACAGGCCCTTCGGCCCAACCAGTCCACACCGACCCTCCAAAGAGTAACCCACCCAGACCCATTCCCCCTAGCCAATATCTACCCCTGACTAATGCACCTAACACTGTGGGCAATTTAGCATGGCCAATTCACCTGACCTGCACATCTTTGGACTGTGGGAGGAAACCGGAGGAAACCCACGCAGACACGGGGAGAATATGCAAACTCCTCACAGACAGTCACCCCGAGGCTGGAATTGAACCTGGGACTCTGGCGCTGTGAGGCGGCAGTGCTAACCACTGAGCCACCGTGCTGTCATAACTAGAGGGCATAGGTTTAGGGTGAGAGGGGAAAGATATACAAGAGACCTAAGGGGAAACTTTCTCACACAGAGGGTGGTACGTATGTGGAATGAGCTGCCAGAGGATGTGGCGGAGGCTGGTACAATTGCAACATTTAAGAGGCATTTGGATGGGTATATGAATAGGAAGGGTTTGGAGGGATATGGGCCGGGTGTGGCAGGAGGGACTAGATTGGGTTGGGATATCTGGTGGGCATGGATGGGTTGGACCGAAGGGTCTGTTTCCATGCTGTACATCTCTATGACTCTGTGACTCTCTCTATTAGGACAGAACGGCATTATAAATTAGGGTGGATTGGCCATGGAAAAAGCAGGGTTATGGGGAATGGGTAGGGGTTAGGGTCTGGGTGGGATACTGTTTGGAGTGTCAGTGCTGACTTCCATGCTGTAGCGATTCAATGCTATATTACTGTTCCTGAGAAACGGGATAAGTTCACTTTCTCCCATTTCATCCCCATCTGCCACTGTTTTTGCTGAGTCACTTTGTGTATCAGTTGTTAATGTGACAAGGTGCTGAGTAAGTTGTGTGTTTCAGGAATGACAACACACCAGAAATAGCGATATAAAGGCGTGTGTACAGTGCACTGGGATGTACTGGATCCTATATATATACACCAGCCACAGGTTCCTGTCCTGTATGGACAGTAAGGACAGATACACACACCAGCTCCTTCAGCCCACGAAGCACAGACACCTATTCACAGGCTCATTTCGCATAGCAATTTCTTACTTACACCTATTCACAGGCTCATTTCGCATAGCAATTTCTTACTTTGTACAAAATTTAGTTTAAAAAATTCACCTTGGCTGTTAACTGTCAGTCTTCACCAACTGGAGCATTCTCCCTGACCTGTTGCTCCAGGGGATGAGGGAGAGCAGCCGGTGTGAATTGGGATATGGATAAGAACGAGCTTCCAGCCTGGACTGTGGAGGGATGATCCCGAGAGTGCAACAAGCTGCATTTCAGTTGGTGTGTGGGGGACTAGCTGGCCCCTGTTAATCCGCTACGAGGTACTAAATATTCAATAAACTAACATCTACGTCCTCCTGAGAGTCTCCACCCACTCAACAACTTACTTTCAGTCCTTTGGTAATACAGTACTATTTTAGAGCAGGCACACCCTGAACGAGGAGTGCTGATTGGTTGGAAAGTGGATACTAGTAGAAGCATTGCCATGGAGAATGCACCAGTTGGTGAAGACTGACAGTTAACAGCCAAGGTGAATTTTTTAACTAAATTTTGTACAAAGTAAGAAATTGCTATGCGAAATGAGCCTGTGAATAGGTGTCTGTGCTTCGTGGGCTGAAGGAGTTGGTGTGTGTATCTGTCCTTACTGTCCATACAGGACAGGAACCTGTGGCTGGTGTATATATAGGATCCAGTACATCCCAGTGCACTGTACACACGCCTTTATATCGCTATTTCTGGTGTGTTGTCCTGTTAAAGTAAGACTAAAGGCTGTATCTTTTAGATTAGAAATGATTAGAATCACGACAGTATGAAAACAGGCCATGTGTCATCCCTGGTCTGTATCTGTCTGTGTGTCTGTCTGTTTGATCCTGTGTAGGAGAGTAAGTGTGTCTGAGTGTGAGAGTGGGTGTGAGTATGATAGTGTGTGTGAGTGTAAAAGTGTGTGTGTGAATGTGACAGCATGTGAGAGTATGTGTGTGTGTGAGTTTGACTGTGTGTGTCTGAGAGTGAGTGCATG
>NW_025202083.1:5023-7551 GCF_004010195.1 Chiloscyllium plagiosum
CTGGGTATTGCGCTCACCTTTGGCTTCTCCTTCCTCTTGTTCTTCCTCCGCTGCTCCTCCAGGCGCTGCTGCTGGATGTCGGCCGGTGTCTTGTCCCGGTTACGGGCTCCTCCTCCTCCGCTGCCGCTCCTGCGGCCTCCGTGTCCGAGCTGGAGCCTGCCCTGACCCTGGGCTTGCGCGGGGCCCGGCCTCTTGCAGGCGGACACCAGGAGGCGGCCCAGGGCCCACAGCACGGCCGGCACCCCCACCACCACCAGGAGGACGAGGAGGGCCAGGCCGGCCGAGCCGGGGGGCTGCCGCCTCAGCCACGGCTCCAGCCCCAAATCGATGCCCAGGCCGCGCCGCAGGAGGCCGAGGCCGGCCCACACTCCGTCCTCCAGGCGGCCCACCAACAGCTCGGCCTGGCCGGCCAACACGGCGTGCCAGCTCACCGCCATCTCTCTGTCTCTCTCTCGGTCGGTCTGTGTCTGTCTCTGGGTCTCTCACTCAGTCCCCGGCCCCCTGTCTCTCTCTCTCTCTCTACACTGGCCTGAACATGGCGGCCCGGCCCCACACAGACAGCCCTCAGGCTCCGCTCACACTCGGCGGCGGCGGGGGGGGGGCTGCAAAGACACACACACAGCTTCCCCCGACTCAACTCATCCAGGTACCCCCTCCCTTCCCCCCCCCGGGTTTCACTCCGCTCCACTCCACTCCACTTGACGACCGGGACCTCCGCACCCGCCCCACGGATCTGCCTCCTCCCCCTCCCAGCAACTGCCGCAGCCGGGCATTCCTCCCCGGCGCTGGGGGGCGCTGCGTTAGGAGGACACAGACTGATCCCTTCACATTCCTCCCCGGCGCTGGGGGGCTCTGCAATAGGAGGACACAGACTGATCCCTTCACATGCCTCCCCGGCGCTGGGGGGGGGGGCGCTGCATTAGGAGGACACAGACTGATCTCTTCACATTCCTCCCCGGCGCTGGGGGGGGGGGGCGCTGCATTAGGAGGACACAGACTGATCCCTTCACATTCCTCCCTGGGACTAGGGGTCGCTGCATTAGGAAGACACAGATTGATCTCTTCACATTCCTCCCCGGCGCTGGGGGCGCTGCAATAGGAGGACACAGACTGATCCCTTCACATTCCTCCCCGGCGCTGGGAGGCGCTTCATTAAGAGGATACAGACTGATCCCTTCACATTCCTCCCCGGCGCTGGGAGGCGCTGCATTAGGAGGACACAGACTGATCTCTTCACATTCCTCCCCGGCGCTGGGGGCGCTACATTAGGAGGACACAGACTGATCCCTTCACATTCCTCCCCGGCGCTGCATTGGGAGGACACAGACTGAGCCCTTCACATTCCTCCCTAGGACTAGGGGGCGCTGCATTAGGAGGACACAGACTGATCCCTTCACATTCCTCCCCGGCGCTGGGGGGCGCTGCATTAGGAGGACACAGACTGAGCCCTTCACATTCCTCCCTAGGACTAGGGGGCGCTGCAATAGGAGGACACAGACTGATCCCTTCACATTCCTCCCCGGCGCTGGGGGGCGCTACATAGGGAGGACACAGACTGAGCCCTTCACATTCCTCCCTAGGACTAGGGGGCGCTGCATTATGAGGACACAGATCGATCCCTTCACATTCCTGGATCAGTGGTGCTGGAAGAGCACAGCAATTCAGTCAGCGTCCAACGAGCTGGTTGGATGCTGTCTGAATTGCTGTGCTCTTCCAGCACCACTGATCCAGAATCTGGTTTCCAGCATCTGCAGTTATTGTTTTTACCCGCTTCACATTCCTCCCCGGCGCTGGGGGGCGCTACATTAGGAGGACACAGACCAATCGCTTCACATTCCTCCCTGGGACAAGGGGGCGCTGCATTAGGAGGACACAGACTGATCTCTTCACATTCCTCCCCGGCGCTGGGGGGCGCTGCAATAGGAGGACACAGACTGATCCCTTCACATTCTTCCCCGGCGCTGGGGGGCGCTGCATTAGGAGGACACAGACTGATCTCTTCACATTCCTCCCCGGCTAGGAGGACAAAGACTGATCCCTTCACATTCCTCCCTGGGACTAGGGGGCGCTGCATTAGGAAGACACAGATTGATCTCTTCACATTCCTCCCCGGCGCTGGGGGGCGCTGCAATAGGAGGACACAGACTGATCCCTTCACATTCCTCCCCGGCACTGGGGGGCGCTGCAATAGGAGGACACAGACTGATCCCTTCACATTCCTCCCCGGCGCTGGCCCTTCACATTCTTCCCCGGCGCTGGGGGGCGCTGCATTAGGAGGACACAGACTGATCCCTTCACATTCCTCCCCGGCACTAGGGGGCGCTGCAATAGGAGGACACAGACTGATCCCTTCACATTCCTCCCCGGCGCTGGGAGGCGCTTCATTAAGAGGATACAGACTGATCCCTTCACATTCCTCCCCGGCGCTGGGAGGTGCTGCATTAGGAGGACACAGACTGATCCCTTCACATTCCTCCCCGGCGCTGGGGGCGCTACATTAGGAGGACACAGACTGAGCCCTTCACATT
>NW_025202084.1:0-2771 GCF_004010195.1 Chiloscyllium plagiosum
TTCTTTCTCTCTCTCTCTCTCTCTCTCTCTCTCTCACACACACACCATGTCTCACAGACACTTTGAGCTTCCTGCAACGACTCCTCGAGCTTTTGAATATTTTTCTGGACGTCTGGCCATAAGTTCGTTATGAAGTGCACCCTCAGCAGCCCTTCAGCTACTAGCCCTTCTGACACAGGCTGTTTTCCATTGTCATATGCTTAATTTTATATATCGCCAATTCCCCGTACTTTCTTACGCCCGACAACCAAGGCAATACTTAAAGGTCTCTTTTCTTACCTTGGTCTGTGCACAGAGTTGCCTGATCATTTCGGTGCGCCCCATCCCCCGGCAATTCCTGCAGCAAATACAGCTGCCCCCAGTCGCCCGGATATAACATTTAAGACCTTTTCCTACCCGGTTCTTGTGCACAAGAGTTGCCCGGATCATACTCATTCAAACCGCGAACGACAAGCAAGGGAGTCAGAGATCACCGAAATCGGCGAGGTGCACCTCCCCCGTCGTCTCAAGAGTGTCCAGCGGTAGGAGTTTTGGATCCCGGACCAGCTCCCAAATTGTGAGAAACAGAACTCACTCACAAATCAATCAGCCTGAGATAAAGCCTTGGAAACAAGAACAATTTATTACAGGCTGGAAATCACCGGACGCTTCTGCAATCAAGCAGAAATGCGCGCGAGAACAAAACATTAAAGCATTCTTATTCAGTTTACAAGTTGCGGAATCACGCCTCCCTTCTCCCATCCTATTATAAGCAGATTACTTCACTTGTTAGTTATTTTCTTATCTGCTCATCCTGTTGTCCTTGTCTGCATTCTTTGTTCCTTGTTTGTTACAGCTTGTTCTTTTTCCAGTTTCTCTTATCATACTATAAGCTTTATTGTGAAATGCTCCTGCTGCTTCTTTTTGTGGTCAGCTACAATTCTTCATGGTTATTTCCTAACTTAAAACTATTTTCTTTAAAAGACCCTCTATATTCATGAAAGTCTTAGCCTTACGTATGCTACATGCTACATGCTACTAGAATTAACACCCCACCACCACCCACCCCCACCTGCGAAAACAACATTTCTAATCTCCCACATTGAGATCAATCCTTACTGCCACAGTAAGGATCTGTGACCATTCCCTCCAATAAATGCAGTCGTTGTCCTCTGGTATTTCAGTTCAGTAATTACACACGATATTGGTTGTTCAAAGCTGTGGTTATTCTTTATTATGAATGGCCAAGGATTCTAACGGAAGAGATGGTCATATGTCCTGATGTGTTACATGGTCACAAACAGGTTTGCAGTCCAAAAATTGCAAAAAAAACGTTGGTTTCTTCCAACTGCTGATCTTAACATTTCCAGTTCATGTCCAGTAAAAATATTTGGAGAAAATGCGGAAATCAGATGTTGGAGATCAGAGTCAAGAGTATGGTGCTGGAATAGCACAGTAGGGCAGGCAGCATGTGAGGATCAGAAGAAACCATGTTTCGGGCATAGGCCTTCATTGGGAATCTCTGGCTCCATGGATGCTACCTGGTCTGCTGTGCTTTTCCAGCACCACACTCTCGACATGAAAAATATTTGTCTGCTTATGTGGAGCAATTACTGACTGTTTCCTCTGTAATATAAATTTACTGTGCTTTCTATTCACTCAAGTTCTCATATTAATTGCTCCTCGTTTTCTTCTTAACTCTGATACAAATCTCAAAATTCTGGGCACAACAAAAGCGATATGAATTATAAATTAGTATCTGAACAAGAGAACCAATGAACAGCTACATCGACTTCTTGAAAAGCCTATATATTTGAATGAACCTTCTAAAAAAATCTCTACACATCTGTATCCTTTTTCAATTCAATCATCCCGCAAATAGCTTATTTGATCAGTCAGTTAGCTTATAGTCAGTTGATCTCTCTTAATGACTATCTAATCAATCTCACCGTAAACTGCTGAAAAATATTGAATCATTTTGTTTGTTAAAATGCAAAGGTTCATTCTCAATTCATTATTACAACAATAAGTGAACCATATTTATCTATCCACTAAGGTCAAGTGACATGTAGCTCATAAGTGAACATTCTAAATATTCCTAAAGCTGGAGAAATCGGAGCTGAAAAGGTCAAACTAAAGGAAACAGTAGACAAAATAATCAGCTCCAGAAAATATTGGAAGGCCCGGTCAAAGAGTTCACAAAGGTTCGGGAGATCCAGTTACAACCAGCCTGAGAGTTGTGTTTGGAGAGGTTGAAGCATACTTCCTAGCCTGAGCATTATACACCTCACTTGAGAATGACAACATCAGAACGGTGTTTACCCGAAAACCATTGGATGCTTAGAATCCACAATTCTGGTAAAATGTTGTGAAACATTTCCCAAATCATGGAAATCAGCTCAACATTATTGAAATCAAAGTACTTGTAATGGTCTTCAAGGCCACTTAATTTCTATTTGGTGAAAGCCTCTTTGTAAGTACCTTATTCTTCTCTGGATGAATTATCACAGCAATCATCATGCTCTCATCGGATCCAAACATATGTACGAGACACCTTATTATAATTTACACACTATAACTTTCCCAGACCAATGATGACACTTTATTACTTATGGCTGTGGATGCTAATTGTAACATGTATTGAGGTGAAGCAAGTCCTGACTACAGGCAAGTTTTCTGATAGGTTTCCAGTCCAATAATTATGATAAAATATAATTGAGGTTCATTACATTGTGAACAGATCCCCATAAAAGGAATTCATCTGTTTATTCAGAGACAATAGTGAAACAAAT
>NW_025202084.1:6068-7551 GCF_004010195.1 Chiloscyllium plagiosum
AGTAATAGTCAGTTTCATGGCCTAATTCTTTTCCTCCTAATTCTGAAATAAATGTTGAAGCATTTATTGTGATAAAAGTTACATTAATAAAATTGACATGACTCTTCAAGAAAACTACTGGAAGAAAGCATCTTGTGTTGCCTGCATTTTTGAACAAAGTCAATTTTTTTCAATTGTTGCTGATGATTTTTTTTCACATCATACAGCTAAGTTTTATGCTTTAATTTTCAGTTTCTTAATCTTAATGAATATCCAATCAACATCAGAGCAAAGTGCTTTCAAAATATTAAGTCAACTTATCTGTCAGCATTCTAAAAGCAATTATCAATTACAATAATTACACAGCAATTTAACTTAGACTTTGTAAAAATGCAGTGATTTTAATATTTCATTCATTATTTCTTATTGTCAATGCTACTATATTAATACCAATTTGTTCAGGTCATTGCAAATACAAAACAACCAATAATATCCCTTGCAAAATTCTTTGCAAGTATCTGATTTTTGCTCATTTGAATGATAATAATTATCTCAGCTGTTGAAATTCAGAGGTCCAATTAGTTTTCACTGCAATATTACACTTCATTTCTACATATTACTCAGTCTAATATCAAGATGAGATATCTCATTATTCTCAAATTCACGAGTATGATTTTTAAAAATCCCTTTGTTGCTAATATATCTTATATACAATAATTGCACAATCCAGTAAGTGGTATAAATGGGGAATTATGCTTCCATACAATAAATACTGCAAGGACATTGCAATATACAGTCACTCAGTCATTGTGAATATTGTAATTATTTTTAACTTGGAAACATTTTTGAATTGATTTGATCAGAATTCACTTCGATGCTGACACTTATTGTATATCCAATCACAATATCAGTAGATTATTTGGAGGTATCATCATTCATTCCAATAATCACAGTATCTGCTATATACTTTCTTCTGGTCACTAATAGCAAGATGTCTCTAATTCTACTCAATCAATATTCCTCAGAAAATATTTGAGAATGTTGCAGTCATAAAGCTGAAATATACGAAGTCATGATAGTCATTAATTTTCTCTTGCTCTGTAGATCTTAGTTAAAGCAACACATAGAATTTTATGTTCCAGTGCTATAAATATGAGAAAAGATCAATTTCTTCTCAGTATAATAAACAAATGCCACGTGCTATTATTTATCAATTTTAAATTACTGGTCAGTTAATGAATTGTGTGAGATTTGTTTTTAGCTTTCCAGTCACCTATTTATATTGAATGTGACATTGAAATGGTGTGAAAATATCAGGGTGTGTTCATTTGAAAGTTCAATTTGCATATCTCTCACTTATCCCATTGATTGCATGGTGGTTTAAGAACCTTTCAATCAGCAATCCTCGTAAATATCAAAAACAGTCTGATTTTAAATCAGGTCATTCACACGCAATTGTCAATCTGTTCCGAATTCATGCAAATATCTCAATTTTATCGAACCA
>NW_025202085.1:0-7552 GCF_004010195.1 Chiloscyllium plagiosum
GGGTCAGTACTGAGGGAGTGCCGCCCTGTCAGAGAGTGAGTACTGAGGTAGCGCTGCATGTTAGATGGTCAGTACTGAGGGAGTGCTGCACTTTCAGAGGGTCAGTACTGAGGGAGTGCTGCACTGTCAGTGGGTCAGTACTGAGGGAGTGCTGCACTGTCGGAGTGTCAGTACTGAGGGAGTGCTGCACTGTCAGAGCGTCTGTACTGAGGGAGCGGTGCATTCTCAGAGGGTCAGTACTGAGGGAGCACTACACTGTTAGATTGTCAGAACTAAAGGATCGCTGCACTGTCAAAGAGCTGCAAGGTCATAGGGTCAGTTCTACGGGAATTTTGCACTGTCAAAGGGTCAGTACTGAGGGATTGCTGCACTGTTAGAAGATCAGTACTGCGGGAGTGCTGCGCTGTCAGAGGTTCAGCACTGAGGGAGTGCAGTAATGTGAGAGGGTTAGTACAGTGGGAGTGCTGCACTGTCAGATGGTCAGTAATGTGGGAGTGCTGCACTGTCAGAGGGTCAGTACTGAGGAAGTGCTGCACTGTGAGAGGGTCATTACTGAGGGAATGCCGCCCTGTCAGAGGGTGAGTACTGAGGTAGTGCTGCACTGTTAGATAGTCAGTACTGAGGGAATGCTGCACTGTCAGAGGATGAGTACTGAGGTAGCGCTGCACTGTTACATGGTCAGGACTGAGGGAGTGCTGCACTGTCAGAGGGTCAGTACTGAGGGAGTGCTGCACTGTCACAGGGTCTGTAATGAGGGAGCACTACACTGTCAGAGGGACAGTAATGAGGGTGTGTTGGACTGTCAGATGCTCAATACTGAGGGAATGCTGCACTGTCAGATGGTCAGTACTGAGGGAATGCTGCACTGTCAGAGGGTGAGTACTAAGGTAGCGCTGCACTGTTAGATGGTCAGGACTGAGGGAGTGCTGCACTGTCAGAGGGTCAGTACTGAGGAAGTGCTGCACTGTCACAGGGTCTGTAATGAGGGAGCACTACACTGTCAGAGGGACAGTAATGAGGGAGTGTTGCACTGTCAGAGGGTCAATACTGAGGGAATGCTGCACTGTCAGAGGGTCAGTACTTAGGGAATGCTGCACTGTCATGAGGTCAGGACTGAGGGAGTGCTGCACTGTCAGAGGGTCAGTACTGAGGGAGTGCTGCACTGTCACAGGGTCTGTAATGAGGGAGCACTACACTGTCAGCGGGAGAGTAATGAGGGAGTGTTGCACTGTCAGAGGGTCAATACTGAGGGAATGCTGCACAGTCAGAGGGTCAGTAATGAGGGAGTGTTGCACTGTCAGAGGGTCAGTACTGAGGGAATGCTGCACTGTCAGAGGGTCAGTACTGAGGTAATGCTGCACTGTCAGAGGATCAGTACTGAGGGAATGTTGCACTGTCAGATGGTCAGTACTGAGGGAATGCTGCACTGTCAGAGGGTGACTACAGAGGTAGCGCTGCACTGTTAGATGGTCAGGACTGAGGGAGTGCTGCACTGTCAGAGGGTCAGTACTGAGGGAGTGTTGCACTGTCACAGGGTCAGTATTGAGGGAGTGCTGCACTGTCTGTTGGTCAGTAATGAAGGAGTGTTGCACTGTCAGAGGGTCAGTACTGAGGGAATGCTGCACTGTCAGAGGGTCAGTAATGAGGGAGTGTTGCACTGTCAGAGGGTCAGTACTGAGGGAATGCCGCACTGTCAGAGTGTCAGTACTGAGGTAATGCGGCACTGCCAGAGGATCAGCACTGAGGTAGCGCTGCACTGTTAGATGGTCAGTACTGAGGGAGTGCTGCACTGTCTGAGGGTCAGTACTGAGGAAGTGCTGCAATGTCAGAGGGTCAGTACTGAGGGAGTGCATTAATGACAGAGGGTTAGTACTGTGTGAGTGCTGCACTGTCAGATGGCCAGTAATGTGGGAGTGCTGCACTGTGAGAGGGTCAGTACTGAGGGAATGCTGCACTGTCAGAGGGTCAGTACTGAGTTAATGCTGCACTGCCAGAGGGTCAGTACTGAGGAAGTGCTGCACTGTCAGTGGGTCAGTGCTGAGGGAGTGCCGATCTGTCAGAGGGTGAGTACTGAGGTAGCGCTGCATGTTAGATCGTCAGTACTGAGGGAGTGCAGCACTTTCAGAGGGTCAGTACTGAAGGAGTGCTGGACTGTCAGAGGGTCAGTACTGAGGGAATGCTGCACTGTCAGAGGGTCAGTACTGAGGGAATGTTGCACTGTCAGAGGGTCAGTACTGAGGGAGTGCTGCACTGTCTGATGGTCAGTAATGAGGGAGTGCTGCACTGTCAGAGGGTTAGTATTGAGGGAATGCTGCACTGTCAGAGGGTCAGTACTGAGTTAATGCTGCACTGCCAGAAGTTCAGTACTGAGGAAGTGCTGTACTGTGAGAGGGTCAGTACTGAGGGCGTGCTGCACTGTCAGAGGGTCAGGACTGAGGGAGTGCTGCACTGTCAGAGGGTCAGTACTGAGGTAGCGCTGCTCTGTTAGATGGTCAGGACTGAGGGAGTGCTGCACTGTCAGAGGGTCAGTACTGAGGGAGTGCTGCACTGTCAGATGGTCAGGACTGAGGGAGTGCTGCACTGTCAGAGGGTCAGTCCTGAGGGAGTGCTGCACTGTCAGAGGGTCAGGACTGAGGGAGTGCTGCACTGTCAGAGGGTCAGTACTGAGGTAGCGCTGCTCTGTTAGATGGTCTGGACTGAGGGAGTGCTGCACTGTCAGAGGGTCAGTCCTGAGGGAGTGCTGCACTGTCAGAGGGTCAGGACTGTGGGAGTGCTGCACTGTCAGAGGGTCAGTACTGAGGGAGTGCTGCACTGTCAGAGGGTCAGTACTGAGGGAGTGCTGCACTGTCTGATGGTGAGTAATGAGGGAGTGTTGCACTGTCAGAGGATTAGTACTGAGGGATGCTGCACTGTCAGTGGGTCAGTACTGAGTTAATGCTGCACTGCCAGAGGGTCAGTACTGAGGAAGTGCTGTACTGTGAGAGGGTCAGTTCTGCGGGAACGCTGCACTGTCAGAGGGTCAGTACTGAGGGAGTGCTGCACTGTCAGAGGGTCAGTACTGAGGGAGTGCAGTAATGTCAGAGGGTTAGTACTGTGGGAGTGCTGCACTGTCAGATGGTCAGGAATGTGGGAGTGCTGCACTGTCAGAGGGTCAGGACTGAGGGAGTGCTGCACTGTCAGAGGGTCAGTACTGAGGTAGCGCTGCTCTGTTAGATGGTCAGGACTGAGGGAGTGCTGCACTGTCAGAGGGTCAGTACTGAGGGAGAGTTGCACTGTCAGAGTGTCAGTACTGAGGGAGTGCTGCACTGTCACAGGGTCAGTACTGAGGGAGTGCAGTAATGTCAGAGCGTTAGTCCTGTGGGAGTGCTGCACTGTCAGATGGTCAGTAATGTGGGAGTGCTGCACTGTCAGAGTGACAGTAATGAGGGAGTGTTGCACTGTCAGAGTGTCAGTACTGAGGGAGTGCTGCACTGTCAGAGGGTCAGTACGGAGGGAGTGCTGCACTGTCAGAGGGTCAGTACTGAGGGAGCGGTGCATTCTCAGATGGTCAGTACTGAGGGAGCAGTACACTGTTAGATTGTCAGAACTAAAAGATCGCTGCACTGTCAAGTGCTGCAAGCTCATAGGGTCAGTTCTGCGGGAATGCTGCACTGTCAGAGGGTCAGTACTATGGAAGTGCTGCACTGTGAGATGGTCAGTACTGAGGGAGTGCCGCACTGTCAGAGGGTGAGTACTGAGGTAGCGCTGCACTGTTAGATTGTCAGTACTGAGGGAATGCTGCACTGTCAGAGGGTCAGAATTGAGGGAGTGCTGCACACTCAGAGGGCCTGTACTGAGGGAGTGCTGCACTGTCTGAAGGTCAGTACTGAGGGATTGCTGCACTGTGAGAGGGTCAGTACTGAGGAAGTGCGGCACTGTGAGAGGGTCAGTACTGAGGGAGTGCTGCACTGTCAGAGGATGAGTACTGAGGTAGCGCTAAACTGTTAGATGGTAAGTACTGAGGGAGTGCTGCACTGTCAGAGGGTCAGTACTGAGGGAGTGCAGCACTGTCAGAGGGTCAGTACTGAGGGAATGCTGCACTGTCATAGGGTCAGTAATGTGGGAGTGCTGCACTTTCAGAGGGACAGTAATGAGGGAGTGTTGCAATGTCAGAGGGTCAGTACTGAGGGAATGCTGCACTGTCATAGGGTCAGATCTGCGGGAATGCTGCACTGTCAGAGGGTCAATACTGAGGAAGTGCGGCACTGTGAGATGGTCAGTGCTGAGGGAGAGCCGCACTGTCAGAGGGTGAGTACTGTGGTAGCGTTGCACTGTTAGATGGTCAGTACTGAGGGAGTGCTGCACTGTCAGATGGTCAGGACTGAGGGAGTGTTGCACTGTCAGAGGGTCTGTACTGAGGGAGCGTTGCATTCTCAGAGGGTCAGTACTGAGGGAGAACTACACTGTTAGATTGTCAGAAGTAAAGGATCGCTGCACTGTCAAAGAGCTGCAAGGTTATAGGGTCAGTTCTGCGGTAATGCTGCACTGTCGGAGGGTCAGTACTGAGGGAATGCTGCACTGTCAGAGGGTCAGAACTGAGGAGGTGCAGCACTGTGAGATGGTCAGTACTGAGGGAGTGCCGCACTGTCAGACGGTGAGTACTGAGGTCGGGCTGCACTGTTAGATGGTCAGTACTGAGGGAGTGCTGCACTGTCAGAGGGTCAGTACTGCGGAAGTGCTGCACTGTCAGAGGGTCAGTACTGAGGGAGTGCAGCACTGTCGGAGGATCAGTACTGAGGGAGTGCTGCACTGTCAGACGGTCAGTACTGAGGAGTGCTGCACTGTCATAGGGTCAATAAGGAGGGAGCGCTGCACTGTCAGAGATCAGTACTGAGGGAGTGCAGCACTGTCGGAGGATCAGTACTGAGGGAGTGCTGCACTGTCAGAGGGTCAGTACTGTGGGAGTGCTGCACAGTCAGATGGTCAGTACTGAGGGAATGCTGCACTGTCAGATGGTCAGTACTGAGGGAATGCTGCACTGTCAGATGGTGAGTACTGAGGTAGCGCTGCACAGTTAGATGGTCAAGACTGAGGGAGTGCTGCACTGTCAGAGGGTCAGTACTGAGGGAGCGCTGCACAGTCTGAGGGTCAGTAATGCGGGAGTGCTGCACTGTCTGATAGTCAGTAATGAGGGAGTGTTGCACTGTCAGAGGTTCAGTACTGTGGGAATGCTGCACTGTCAGAGGGTCTGTACTGCGGGAGTGCTGCACTGTATGATGATCAGTAATGAGGGAGTGTTGCACTGTCAGAGGGTCAGTACTGAGGGAATGCTGCACTGTCACATGGTGAGTACTGAGGTAGCGCTGCACAGTTAGATGGTCAAGACTGAGGGAGTGCTGCACTGTCAGAGGGTCAGTACTGAGGGAGTGCTGCACTGTCAGAGGGTCAGTACTGAGGAAGTGCTGCACTGTCAGAGGGTCTGTACTGAGGGAGTGCTGAACTGTCAGAGGTCAGTACTGAGGCAGTTCTGCACTGTCAGAGGGTTAGTACTGAGGGAATGCTGCACTGTCAGATGGTCAGTACTGAGGGAATGCTGCACTGTCAGAGGGTGAGTACTGAGGGAGTGCTGCACTGTTAGATGGTCAGGACTTAGGGAGTGCTGCACTGTCAGAGGGTCAGTACTGAGGGACTGCTGCACTGTAAGAGGGTGAGTACTGCGGGAGTGCTGCACTGTCTGATGGTCAGTAATGAGGGAGTGTTGCACTGTCAGAGGGTCAGTACTGAGGGAATGCTGCACTGCCAGACGGTCAGTACTGAGGAAGTGCTGCACTGTGAGAGGGTCAGTACTGAGGGAGTGCTGCACTGTCAGCGGATGAGTACACAGGTAGCGCTGCACTGTTAGATGGTCAGTACTGAGGGAGTGCTGCACTGTCAGAGTGTCAGTACTGAGGGAATGCTGCACTGTCAGACGGTCAGTACTGAGGGAGTGCAGTAATGTCAGAGGGTTAGTACTGTGGGAGTGCTGCACTGTCATATGGTCAGGAATGTGGGAGTGCTGCACTGTCAGAGGGTCAGTACTGACGGAATGTTGCACTGTCAGATGGTCAGTACTGAGGGAATGCTGCACTGTCAGAGGATGAGTACTGAGGTAGCGCTGCACTGTTAGATGTTCAGGACTGAGGGAGTGCTGCACTGTCAGAGGGTCAGTACTGAGGGAATGCTGCACTGTCAGAGGGTCAGTACCGAGTTAATGCTGCACTGCCAGAGGGTCAGTACTGAGGAACTGCTGTACTGTGAGAGGGTCAGTACTGAGGGAGTGCTGCACTGTCAGAGGTTGAGTCCTGAGGTAGCGCTGCACTGTTAGATGGTCAGTACTGAGGGAGTGCTGCACTGTCAGTGTGTCAGTACTGAGGGAGTGCTGCACTGTCAGAGGGTCAGTACAGAGGGAGTGCAGTAATTTCAGAGGGTTAGTACTGTGGGAATGCTGCACTGTCAGATGGTCAGTAATGTGGGAGTGCTGAACTGTCACAGTGACAGTAATGAGGGAGTGATGCACTGTCAGAGGGTCAGTACTGAGGGAGCGGTGCATTCTCAGAGGGTCAGTACTGAGGGAGCACTACACTGTTAGATTGTCAGAACTAAAGGATCGCTGCACTGTCAAAGAGCTGCAAGGTCATAGGGTCAGTTCTGCGGGAATGCTGCACGGTCAGAGGGTCTGCACTGAGGGAATGCTGCACTGTCAGAGGGTCAGTACTGAGGAAGTGCTGCACTGTGAAATGCACAGTACTGAGGGAGTGCCGCACTGACAGAGGGTGAGTACTGAGGTAGCGCTGCACTGTTAGATGGTCAGTACTGAGGGAATGCTGCACTGTCAGATGGTCAGTACTGAGGGAGTGCTCGCTGTCAGAGGGTCGTTACTGAGGGAATGCTGCACTGTCAGAAGGTCAGTCCTGAGGGATTGGAGCACTGTCAGAGGGTCAGTACTGAGGGAGTGCTGCACTGACAGAGGGTCAGTACTGAGGGAGTGCTGCACAGTCAGAGGGTCAGTACTGAGGGAATGCTGCACTGTCAGATGGTCACTACTGAGGGAATGCTGCAATGTCAGAGGTTGAGTACTGAGGTAGCGCTGCACTGTTAGATGGTCAGGACTGTGGGAGTGCTGCACTGTCAGAGGGTCAGTACTGAGGAAGTGCTGCACTGTCAGAGGGTCTGTAATGAGGGAGCACTACACTGTCAGAGGGACAGTAATGAGGGAGTGTTGCACTGTCAGAGGGTCAATACTGAGGGAGTGCTGAACTGTCAGAGGGTCAGTACTGAGGCAGTGCTGCACTGTCAGTGGGTCAGTACTGTGGAAATTCTGCACTGTCAGATGGTCAGTACTGAGGGAATGCTGCACTGTCAGAGGGTGAGTACTGAGGGAGTGCTGCACTTTTAAATGGTCAGGACTTAGGGAGTGCTGCACTGTCAGAGGGTCAGTACTGAGGGAGTGCTGCACTGTCAGAGGGTCAGTACTGAGGGAATGCTGCACTGCCAGAAGGAGAGTACTGAGGAAGTGCTGCACTGTGAGATGGGC
>NW_025202086.1:0-7552 GCF_004010195.1 Chiloscyllium plagiosum
GATTGGGTTGGGATATATGGTTGGCATGGACGAGTTGGACCGAAGGGTGTGTCACCATTGCTACAACTCTAAGACTCTAAATGAGGCTCTTGATGAGGCCACCTAAAGGAATCACAAACCTTGTTGGTGTGAGAGGGGCAGGAGGAGAAGAATACCAAAGCAGATTCACAATCGATAGAAATATTTTGATTGCTCCAGGTTGGTTGTGTGAAATGCAATGTTTTCCTGCCAAAGGAATCCGGAGGCATGAACAAGATTCAGGTCAACGGTGACAGAAAGTGAAGAGAGATTGAGTCACACTTTTCAGACACTTAGATTATAGTCTCAGAGTCACTGGATGGAGGGAACATCAAACAGAGGTTACAATCAGTGAGGAGATCACATCATGCTTTGGTTAAGAGGGGTATGGATAAAGGACACATTGCTTAAGAAACCTGCAGCTGTGACCATAGAGATATAGAGACTGAGGGTGGATAGACAGCACAACTCATTCTGTTCTGATTGTTTACATTTGGTTGAACATAGAGGAATATTATTTTGTTATCTTTCATGAACATAAAATATAATAACTTTAAATTTATCTCACAGCCGGGCCTGGCCACGAGTGGAGTTTGGTGGGCCGGAGTTCACCAACCTAATAAACATACTCACTGTTCAGGAGTCAGCAGGGATTTTATCCTGCTTAAGTATTCCAAGTACGCTCTATCCAAAAGATTTATGTTACGAGGAGACATAAATATAAAATATCCTTCAATGGATCAATGAGATCTTTCACACAGACGGTGCTGGGAACGTAGACTTATTGCCTCGCAGAGTGGTTAAAGTAGTTAGTAACGCTATACTTAAGGAGGCTGTATGAGAGAAGGAAGGGATCGGAGGGTGGTGGTGGGGATGGGGGTGGAATTAGAATGGGGAAAGGCCCAGGTAGGCTCAGCACAAACCCATTGACCCAAGCTCTGTTTCTGTCTTTGAGCTTCTATGTGATGGCTTCTCATTTCAATAATTTGTTTCAGCAGCAGGCAAAGTGTGTACTTACCTCAATCATGGCTGGATATGGAAGGGAGAACAGAATTAAAATCAACCTCCAGGTGTTTAAAGAACATATTCGCAATTCCAACAAAAAACACCATGTCCAAAATCAAATTATATTCAAAATAATTGACTCCCCAGCATCTAATAAACAGCTGGACTTCAGACCAACAAACTTCCAATCAGCTGGATAGATTGCTGCCTGAGATGGGGGGAAAACAGCCTCAGGTTTTTCACCTTTTTGCTCTTTAGCTGCAATTTTGAAATGTTAACATTTAGTGAACTTTGCCAGAAAAGGTGCCGAGATATGAAGCAGTCACTGAAACCGAATTAAATCCTCTGCTTGGAGCAGTAGGTTTAACTGATGGGATCAGGTCAACAACCTGAAGAGATTGTTTCATCGACAATGGTAAGGTCACATCTTTTGCAGTAGCAACCAAGTTATAACTTTCATTATTACATACACGCTGGGGAGGACTGGTGTAATTTGAAGGAGATGAGGCTTACAGCATTATACACAGAGTAGGCATCTAAATGGAGCTTAGTTAGACCCTCTGGCAGTAAGTACAAAGATCCAGTTTCAATCTAATAATAACACCACACACCAGCAGTGTGCTACTGGTAACACTCACAATTATGTGCTTCTAACTTCTCTGAAAATTTGTGCTTAATTGAAAGAATGGCTTCAGATCACTTCAGGACAGAACTCCAAACCATTCCAGCTTAAGTTCCCAAAGTAAACATTTGAAGACAGGATTAGTCTGGAGTGTATTATCTTGAAAACTGGAACAAAACTGCAAAGTTCACCAAATATTAACAATATCTCACAATCGGGACAGGAGAGCAGGAGGGTACACTATTTCAGGCTGCTTTCCCTCAGGTCAGGCAGCAGAATGTCCAGCTAATGCAGGAGGTTACTGGTCTGAAGCTCAGCTGCTTATCAGGCACTGGGGAGTCACTTACTTTGGCTTGGTTTTCATTTTGATATTGTAGTTATTTTTTGTCAGAATTGTAAACACGTTGTTTAAAAGCTGGGAGGTCAACTTTCATTATGTTCTTTCTTCCCTCTCCTGCCACATTTGAGACAACTTTGCTTGTTGCTAAAGCAGCTTGCTGAATCCAGAGCAACTACAAGGAAAGAGGGTGGATGGGTATAGCTAAGAGTGGAAAACAGAATATAATCATGAAATAGTGCAGGACAGAACAATCACCCCATTGCATCTGCACTGGCTATTGGGGTCACATAGCTCAGGGGGTTATACAGCCTCATTCGTGATGAAGGGCTTTAGCCTGAAATGTCAATTTTCCTGCTCCTCAGATGCTGTCTGACCTGCTGTGCTTTTCCAGCAGCACTCTAACCTTGCCTGTACAGCCAGTTGTGTGACAGCAACAGAGTGAGTTCAGTTCCTGTTTACAGTGAGGTCACGATGAAGATCTCACCTTCTCAACTCATCCCTCACCTGAGGCACGGAGAGCTGGAGGATAAAACAAAATCAGTCGTCTCTCACTCTCTGGGACTGTGAGGACTTCACAGTTATCTTGTAAAGAGCACTGTCCCGCTCCTACACTCTATCCCCACATCCCTGTAACCTTTGCTCCTTTCCACATTTAGCCAATTCCCATTTGAAGATGAGTTTTGAATCAGTATTAGGCATTGCATTCCAAATCCTAAAAACCCTAAAAATCCAAAAGATCAATTTTTCATCAGGCCTTCTCTGGTTCTTCTATCAATCACTTTCAATCTCCTTTCTGAGTTGTTCAATTGTTTAGATATCCATTTGGCATTAATGATAAGAAGCCTCTCCATATTCCTTTATAACTGGTTGAGTAAATGGGGTCACAGAGATGTACAGCACGGAAACAGACCCTTTGGTCCAACTCGTCCATGTTGACCAGATATCTTAAATCAATCTAGTCCCATTTGCCAGCACTTGGCCCATATCCCTCCAAACCCTTCCTATTCATATATCCATCCAGATGCCTTTTAAATGTTATAATGGTACCAGCCTCCACCACTTCCTCTGGCAGCTCATTCCGTACACGCACCATCCCCTGCAATGAAAACGCTGCCCCTTAGGTCCCTTTTAAATTTTTCCCCTCTCACCGTAAACCTATGCTCTCTAGTTCTGGGCACCCCACCCCAGGGAAAAGACCTTGTCTACTTACCCTATCCATGCCCCTCATGATTTTATAAACCTCAATAAGATCACCCCTCAGCCTCTGACGCTCCAGGGAAAACAGCCCCAGCCTGTTCAGCCTCGCCCTCTGGTAACTTCTTTGTAAATCTTTTCTGAACACTTTCAACATCCTTCCTGTTGGTCTTGATCGGCCGTTTCTTATTCCCTCGGACAGAGTCCTTTCCTGCTCCCGCTCACTCTGTGCGGTAACAGTTCACACTGGGGGGATTCCGGGGACAGAAACAGAAACTGCAAACTTCAACTTTTGCCTATTCCTTTCAAATCCTGCCATGCATTAGCTGCCTATCTCCATGGAAACAAGTGAATCTTGGAATTATAAGCCATCCCCCTTGTCATAAAGCTGTTCCCTTTTTTCTAAAAGCTGTTCCTTTTCTCAAGGACAGTGTGTCCTTGATTTTTTTCAGGCGGGTTGTAAACGGGCTGGGCTCGGATTAGACTGGTATGGTGCAGAGATTAAAAGGCATTGAGAGGCCTTTTTGTTTATAGGTAAACAGATAAGACTTCAGGCCAAAGTGGTCATGTTTTAGAAGTGACCTGTATAATGGAAAGGGGTGTGGTCAGCTCTCTAGCTGAGCAGTTCAGTCCAGAACTAGTTGGGAGTTCAGCAGTGAATTGTGTGAACAGACTCTCTCTCTCTCTCTCTCTCTTCCCTTCTAACATCAACCTGTAAGCATCTATTCCTTTTTTTAATGTGTTTAAGGGGGTTTGCTTATTGGGGCTATTGTGTCTATTTGGAACAGCATAATTAAGTCGAGTTTGGATAGACTGAGTTCTGTAGGGGTTCTTTATTCTGCTCTTTGTGTTTCATTGTGTAATTTTGTGAATAAAGTTTTGTCTGTTTTAAAACCTGGTAGTCAACCTTGCTAATGTACTCCGGATAATTTTCACTGTACATTTACCGAAACAAATTGCACAGTTATGGTCTTGGCTGCCTGCTTACGAATGTTTTGTCTGGCCTAGTCCATAACACCCTCTTTGTTGGCAAAAGTGCATTGTGAATGTGTAACTGAAGTGTATTTCTGAATTAATGCTATTGGTAATAACCACATGGGTTCAACAGCAGGGTGACAGGTTACAGAGAAACGGAAAGTGAAGGAGTTATCTGTTTTAGTCATCCCTGGGACGTGGGCAGAGCTGACAGGACCTGGCAGTCCTTGAAAGAACCAACAATAACACCACCCTCCTAGAAACCCATGTGTGTTGGGGAAAGGTGTGTGTGTGTGTGTGTGTGTGGTGGGGGGGGGGAAGAAGGGGAGGGAAGAGACAAAGAGCTGAGCACGAGTAAATGAGACAGAGCAGCCCCTCACAAACGTTTCACACACTTCCTGAAGATGTCTTTCTCTATGCACCACATCCACCATCGCCAGTTGGAAGTGCAGCCCGTGGACTCCAATGCTTGGAGATGCTGCATCAGGGGGAGTTACAGTCACCTTTCAGATTAAGCTCAGGGCCAGCATGATAGAGAAAGAGTAGCCTGGGCAGTGACTACAGCATCACCTGCACCCAATGTGGGAGAGTTGGACAGTAACTAATACTGACAGCAGTGAGTCTGCAACCAACATCCCTAAAGTCTCTTGCTACCAAGGAAAGCAGAGAGAAGAGAATGCTTAGTATCAGAACCCGCATCTGAGGTTTTGGTGCAATGAAACTGAAATGCCCTCGTGCATCCTTCTGTTTATTCAGCACAATTAAATCAGCTGTCCTGCAGCCCTAACCCAGATTTAAAGAGTGATGCAGTAGTGGACCTGTTTAAATTGTAACATCAGAAAGGAAGTGAACTTGACCAAATTGGCTTACACCTTGGTTTTAGTTTTGTACTTTGTCGGTGATCATTTCAGGTGCACTTTCTTTTTCTAAATGTAAAAGACACAATTACAGAAATTTTCAAGTAACAGAAATTCTATAAAATGCTAGAAATTAATATTATGGGCAGAGGTGTGACACATCTCAACAATAAATAGTTCTCATGTCCTTCACATGCACATCCTGTTTTGATAATTTCTGAATTTTTGCATGTTGTCACCAGGTTAGCTGTGGTGCAGAAGTTATTTGTATCAGCAAAACTGGGTGAACAGAGATGAGAATGTAGGTTATAGGAGTAGGAGTCAGCCAGTCAGCCCTTCGAGCCTGCTTTGTTCAATACGATCATGACTAATCATCCAACTCAGTTCCCTGTTCTCCCTTTCTCCCCATATCCTTTGATACATCTAACCCCAAGAAATATATCTATCCCTTGCTTGAAAACTTTCAAAGTTTTGATCTTAACTACTTTCCGTGCAGAGAATTCCACAAGCTCACCAATCACTTGGTGGAGAAATCTCTCCTCATCACAGTCGTGAAAGACCTAACTCTTACCTCTTCTGCACTCTCTAATGCATTCATGTCCTTCCTATAGTGTGGTGCCCGGAACTCTCCACAATATTCCAGCTGAGATCTAACCAGTGCTCCTCCAAGTCCATCATTACCCTCATGTCCTTGTATTCTGTGCCCCAGTTAATAGAGCCAAGGCCACTATGTGATTTATTAGCAGCTTTCTCTACATGTCCTGCCACCTTCAATGACATATGAATATTCAGATATGTTTTAGAACATCCTGAGGTCATGATACATGAGGTGATACATAAATGCAAGTCTTTCTTTTACAATATGGCTTGATGTTTTTACTGACTTATCCATGAGGACTCATAATTGTTGCAGTTTTAAATGTAGATATCACTTTTCTGAATGTTATATGTTGCATATCGAGCACATATTTCAACAGTAACTTAATAGTTTAAGAGCAATATTTTACTATCTCAAACAAAGATTCCAAGATTTATATAATCACCTGATAAGAAGTGTGTATTTTATTCCTTTGCTGTTAAGCTTTTTTGGAATTGTTTCTGTCATACAGGACTACTGTCTCTGCTACTCACAACCAATTATGGTTCTTGCCATAATTATGTTGCAAAAACCCCTTTCCTACGAATGGATCAATCTTAATGAACATTTGAAATTCACTTCTGCCTTAAGTAGACTCATAGAATCCATAGAGATGTACAGCACAGAAATAGACCCTTCGTTCCAACCCGTCCATGCCAACCGATATCCCAACCCAATATAGTCCCATTTGCCAGCAATTGGCCTATATCCCTCAAAGTTGAAACTTTATTGCTGGAACAGCACAGCAGGTCAGGCAGCATCCAGGGAACAGGAGATTCGACGTTTCGGGCACAGGCCCTTCTTCAGGAAACTATATCCCTCAAAACCCTTCCTATTCATATATCCATCCAGATGCCTTTCAAGTGTTGTAAGTGTTGTAATTGGCAGCTCATTCCACACACGCACCACCCGCTGCGTGAAAATATTGACCATTAGGTCTCTTTTATATCTTTCCCCTTTCACCCTAAACCTATCTTCTCTAGTTCTGGACTCTCCCACTCCAGGGAAAAGACTTTGTCTATTTATCCTATCCATGCCCCTCAGCCTCTGACACTTCAGGGAAAACAGCCCCAGCCTATTCAGCTTCTCCCTGTAGCTCAAATCCACCAACCCGGCAACATTCTTGTAAATCCTTTCTGAACACTTTCATAACATCTTTCTCGGTGGCTCAGTGGTTAGCACTGCTGCCTCATAGCACCAGGGTCCCAGGTTCAATTCCAGCCTTGGGCAACTGTGTGTGTGGAGTTTGCACATTCTCCCCGTGTCTGCATGGGTTTCCTCCGGGTGCTCTGGTTTCCTCCCACAGTCCAAAGGTGTGCTGGTCAGGTGAATTGGCCATGCTAAATTGCCCATCGGGCATTAGTCAGAGGGAAATGGGTCTGGGTGGGTTACTCTTCGGAGGGTCGGCGTGGACTGGTTGAGCCGTAGGGCCTGTTTCCACACTGTAAGGAACCTGATCTATCTTTCCGATAAGAAGGAGACCAGAATTACATGCAACATTCAAACAGTGGCCTAACCAATGTCCTGTACAGCCAAAACATGACCTCCCAACTCCTGTACTCAATACTCTGACTAATAAAGGAAAGCATACCAAACGCTTTCTTCACTATCCTATCTACCTGTGACTCCACTTTCAAGGAGCTATGAACCTGCACTCCAAGGTCTCTTTGTTCAGCAACACTCCCTAGGACCTTACCATTAAGTGTATAAGTCCTGCTAAGATTTGTTTTCCCAAAATGCAACACCTCACATTTATCTACATTACATTTTACATGACATTACATTATTACATTACATTGTGGAAACAGGCCCTTCAGCCCAACAAGTCCACACCGACCCGCCGAAGCGCAACCCACCCATACCCCTACATTTACTTCTTACCTAACACTATGGGCAATTTAGCA
>NW_025202087.1:0-3503 GCF_004010195.1 Chiloscyllium plagiosum
ATCTGGGATTCCCTCACTCACGCACAATCTGGGACTCACACACACACATACACACACACTGGGACTCTCACACACACAGACTGGGACACTGTGGTTCTCTTACACGCGCTGGAATTCTCTCGCACACTCTGGCACAGTCAGGGAATCTCTCTTACATTCGGGGATATCCTTACACACCATGAGACCCTGGAACTCTGTCACTCACTCTGGGACTCTCTCTCACTCACTGTGGGATTCCGTTACACACTTTGGGACTTTCTTGGATTCTCTCACATAGTCTAGAAATCCCTAAAACACTCTGGGACATGCTGGGATTCTCTCACACACTCTGGGATTGCCTATCACATACTCTGGGAGTCTCTGGGATTCCCTTACGCAATCTGGGAGACTGGGACTCTCTCACACTCACTCTGGGACACTCTGCCACACACTCTGGCACACTGTGATTCTCTTACACTCACTGGGATTCTCTCGCACACTCTGGCACACTCAGGGAATCTCTCTTACATTCGGGGATTTCCCTACACACCACGGGTTTCTGGGACTCTCTAACTCAATCTGGGACTCTCTCTCACTCAATGTGGGATTCCGTTCCTCACTCTGGGATACACTGGGTTCTCTCTCACACTCTGTGATTCCCTCACACATTCTGGGATTCAATCACACAGTTTGGGACTCTCTGGGATTCTCTCACACACTCTTGGAATCCCTAACACACTCTGGGACACGCTGGGATTCCCTTACGCAATCTGGGACACCAGGACTCTCGCCCACACACCCTGGGATTCCCTGACACACTCTGGGAAATTCTGGAATTCCGTCACACACTCTGGGATTCCCTCTCTCACACAGACTCTGGGATTCTTTCACACACACTCTGGGATTCTCTCTCTCACACTCACTCTGGGATTACCTCGCTCAACGCATTCTGGGATTCCCTCTCTCAACACTCACTCAGGCATTCCCTCTCACATACACACTCTGGGCAACTCGCACACACAGTCTGGGATTCTCTCACACACCATGTGGGACTCTCTGGGATTCCCTCTATCTCACACACTCTGTGATTCTCTGGGATGCCCTCACTCACACACACTCTCTGATTCCCTCTCTCTCACGCATTCTGGGATTCCCTATCTCTCACACACTCGCGGATTCCCTCTCAAACACACGCACTCTGGGACTCTCAGGGATTCCCTCTCTCACACAGTCTGGGATTCCCGCTCTCGCACACACTCTGGGATTTCCTCTCTCACACACTCAGGGACTCTCTGGGATTAACTCTCACACACACAATCTGGAATGGGAAATCCCTCTCTGACACGCACTCTGGGATTCCCTATCCTTCACACACTCTGGGATTCCCTCACTCACACACACTCTGGGAAACTCACACACACTCTGGGATTCCCTCACTCACACACTCTCTGGGACACACTGGGATTCCCTCTTTCACACACACTCTGGGATTCCTCTCGCACACACACTCTGGGATCCCCTCGCTAACGCACAATCTGGGATTCCCTCTCTCTCACGCACTCTGGGACTCCGACACACACACTCTGGGATTCACTCTCTCACACACACTCTGGCATTCCCTCTCTCTCACACACTCTGGCATTCCCTCTCTCACACACACTCTGGAACTCTCTGCGATTCTGTCACACACAATCTGGGAAACTTTGAGATTCCATCTCTCTCAGATACTCTGGGATTTCCTCTCTCTCACACATTCTGGGATTCCCTCTCACACACACACTCTGGGACTCCCTCTATCACACACAATTTGGGATTCGCTCTCTCTCACACACACTGGGATTCCCCCTCTCGCACACACACTCTGGGATTCCCTCTCTCACACACACACTCTGGGATTCCCTCTCTCTCACACTCTGAGATTCCCTCTCTCTCACACACTCTGGGGTTCCCTGTCTGACACATACTCTGGGATTCCCTGTATGACACACACTCTGGGATTCCCTATCTCTCACACACACTCTGGGATTCCCACTCTCTCACACACACTCTGGGATTCCCTCTCTCACACACACCCTGGGATTCCCTCTCTCTCACACACCCTAGGATCCCTTCTCTCTCACACACTCTGGTAAATCCCTCTCTGACACACACTCTGGGATTCCCTCTCTCTCACACACTCTGGGATTCTCTCTCTCACACACAAACTCTGGGACTCTCTGGGATTCCCTCACTCACACACGCTCTGGGGAACTCACACACTCACTCTGGGATTCCCTCACTCACACACTCTCTGGGACACACTGGGATTCCCTCTTTCACACACAATCTGGGATTCCCTCTCTCTCTCACACTCTGGGATTCCCATACACACACTCTGGGATTTACTCTCTCACACACACTCTGGGATTCCCTATCTCTCACAGACTCTGTGATTCCGACACTCTCACACTCTGGTATTCCCCCTCTCACACACACTCTGGGACTCACTGGGATTCCCTCTCTCTCACACCATCTGGATTTCCTCTCGCACACACACTCTGGGACTCACTGGAATTCCCTCACTCTCACACACACTCTGGGCTTCCCTCTCGCACACACACTCTGGGATCCCCTCTCTCAAACACACTCTGGGATTCCCTCTCTCTCACACACACACTCTGGGATTCCCATTCTCTCACACACACTATGGGATTTCCTCTCTCTCACACATACCCTGGGATTCCCTCTCGCACACACACTCTGGGATCCCCTCTCTCAAACACACTCTGGGAATCTCTGGGATTTCCTCTCTCGCACACACTCTGGGACTCATGGGATTCCCTCTCTCTCGCACACACTCTGGGATTCTCTCTCGCGCACACACTCTGGGATTACCCCTTTCACACACACTCAGGGACTCACTGGGATTCCCTCTCTCTCACACACTCTGGGAATTCCTCTGTCACACACTCTCAGGGATTCCCTCTCTGTCAAACAGACTCTGGGATTCTCTCATACACATGCTGGGACATTCTGGGATTCCGTCTCTCACACACATTCTGGGATTCTCTCATACACACTCTGGGACATTCTGGGATTCCCTCTCTCACACACAATCTGGGATTCCCTCTCTCAGACACACTCTGGAACTCTCTGCGATTCTGTCACAACAATCTGGGAAACTGAGATTCCATCTCTCTCAGATACTCCGGGATTTCCTCTCGCTCACACATTCTGGGATTCCCTCTCACACACACACTCTGGGATTCCCTCTATCACACACAATTTGGGATTCCCGCTCTCTCACACACACTGGGATTCCCTCTCTCACACACACACTTTGGGATTCCCTCTCTCTCACACACACACTCTGGGATTCCCATTCTCTCACACACACTATGGGATTTCCTCTCTCTCACACATACCCTGGGATTCCCTCTCTCACATACACTCTGGGATTCCCTATCTCTCACAAACCTCGGGGATTCCCTATCTCTCACACACTTGGGGGATCCCCTATCTCTCACACACTCTCTGGGATTCCC
>NW_025202087.1:4335-7556 GCF_004010195.1 Chiloscyllium plagiosum
CTGGGATTCTCTCACACACCATGTGGGACTCTCTGGGATTCCCTCTATCTCACACACTCTGGGATTCTCTGGGATGCCCTCACTCACACACACTCTCTGATTCCCTCTCTCTCACACATTCTGGGATTCCCTATCTCTCACACACTCGCGGATTCCCTCTCAAACACACGCACTCTGGGACTCTCAGGGATTCCCGCTCTCGGACACACTCTGGGATTTCCTCTCTCACACACTCTGGGACTCTCTGGGATTACCTCTCACACACACAATCTGGAATTCCCTCTCACACACTCTGGAATTCTCTCACACACACACTGGGATGGATTTCTCTCACGCACTCCGGGATTCCCTCGCTCACACACATTCCAGCACACTCTGGGATCCCATCTCTCACACACACTCTAGGACTCTCTGGGATTCCGTCTCTCCCACACACTCTGGGATTCCGTCTCTCACACACATTCTGGGATTCTCTCATACACACTCTGGGACATTCTGGGATTTCCTCTCTCTCACACATTCTGTGATTCCCTCACAAACACACACTCTGGGATTCCCTCGATCACACACAATTTGGGATTCCCGCTCTCTCACACACACTGGGATTCCCTCTCTCTCACACACACTCTGGGATTCCCTCTCTCTAACGTACACTCTGGGATTCCCTCTCTCTCAAACTCTGGGCATCCCTCTCTCTCACACACTCTGGGATTCCCTGTCTGACACATACTCTCGGATTCCCTCTCGGACACACACTCTGGTAATCCCTCTCTCTCACACACACTCTGGGATTCCCACACTCTCACACACACTCTGGGATTACCTCTCTCTCAAACACCCTGGGATTCCCTCTCTCTCACACACTCTGGGAAACCCCTCTCGGACACACAGTCTGGGATTCCCTATCTCTCACACACTCTGGGATTCTCTCTCTCACACACACTCTGGGCATCTCTGGGATTCCCTCACTCACACACACTCTGGAAAACTCACACACACACTCTGGGATTCCCTCTATCACACACAATTTGGGATTCGCTCTCTCTCTCACACACACTGGGATTCGCTCTCTCTCACACACACTCTGGGATTCCCTCTCTCACACATACACTCTGGGATTCCCTCTCTCTCACGCTCTCTGGGATTCTCTGTCTGACACACGCTCTGGGATTTCCTCTCTCTCACACACACTCTGTGATTCCCACTCTCTCACAAACACTCTGGGATTCCCTCTCTCACACACACCCTGGGATGCGCTATCTCTCACACACTCTGGGACTCTCTGGGATTCCCTCACTCACACACACTCTGGGAAACTCACATACACACTCTGGGATTCCCTCTTTCACACACACTCTGGGATTCCGACTCTCACACGCACTCTGGGACCCCTCTCTCACGCACATTCTGGGATTCCCTCTCTCTCACACACACTCTGGGATTCCCTCTCGCTCACTCACTCTGGGATCCCCTCTCTCTCACACACTCTGGGAATCTCTGGGATTTCCTCTCTCTCACACACTCTGGGTCTCATGGGATTCCCTCTCTCTCGCACACACTCTGGGATTCCCTCTCGCACACACACTCTGAGTTTCCCTCTTTCACACACACTCAGGGATTCCCTCTCGCACACACACTCTGGGACTCACTGGCAATCCCTCTCCCTCACACACTCTGGGATTTCCTTTCTCACACAAACTCAGGGATTCCCTCTCTCTCACACAGACTCTGGGTTTCTCACATTCTCACACTCTGGGATTCTCTCATACACACTCTGGGACATTCTGGGATTCCGTCTCTCACACACATTCTGGGATTCTCTCATACACACTCTGGGACATTCTGGGATTTCCTCTCTCTCACACATTTTGGGATTCCCTCACACACACACACTCTGGAATTCCCTCTATCGCACACAATTTGGGATTCCCGCTCTCTCACACACACTGGGATTCCCTCTCTCTCACACACACTCTTGGATTCCCTCTCGCACACATACACACTGGGATTCCCTCTCTCTCACACACACTTTGGGACGCCCTCTCGCACACAAACTCTGAGGTTCCCATTTGCTCACACACACTGGGACAATCTGAAATTCCATCTCTCTCAGATACTCTGGGATTCCCTCTCTCTCACACAGACTCTGGGATTCTTTCACACACACTCTGGGATTCTCTCTCTCACACACACTCTGGGATTACCTCACTCAACGCATTCTGGGATTCCCTCTCTCAACACTCACTCAGCCATTCCCTCTCACATACACACTCTGGGCAACTCGCACACACACGCTGGAATTCTCTCACACACCATGTGGAACTCTCTGGGATTCCCTCTATCTCACACACTCTGGGATTCTCTGGGATGCCCTCACTCACACACACTCTCTGATTCCCTCTCTCTCACACATTCTGGGATTCCCTATCTCTCACACACTCGCGGATTCCCTCTCAAACACACGCACTCTGGGACTCTCAGGGATTCCCTCTCTCACACAGTCTGGGATTCCCGCTCTCGCACACACTCTGGGATTTCCTCTCTCACACACTCAGGGACTCTCTGGGATTAACTCTCACACACACAATCTGGAATTCCTTCTCACACACTCTGGGATTCCCTTTCACACACACACACTGGGATTCCCTCTCTCTCACACACTCTGGAATTCTCTCACACACACACTGGGATTGGATTTCTCTCACGCACTCCGGGATTCCCACTCTCTCACACAAATTCCAGCACACTCTGGGATTCCCTCTCTCACACACACCCTGGGATTCGCTATCTCTCACACACTCTGGGACCCTCTGGGATTCCCTCACTCTCACACACTCTGGAAACCTCACAAACACACTCTGGGATTCCCTCTTTCACACATACTCTGGGATTCCGACTCTCACACGCACTCTGGGACCCCTCTCTCACGCACATTCTGGGATTCCCTCTCTCTCACACACACTCTGGGATTCCCTCTCGCTCACACACTCTGCGATCCCCTCTCTCTCACACACTCTGGGAATCTCTGGGATTTCCTCTTTCTCACACACTCTGGGTCTCATGGGATTCCCTCTCTCTCGCACACACTCTGGGATTCCCTCTCTCACACACACTCTGAGATTCCCTCTATCTCACACAGACTCTGGGATTCTCACATTCTCACACTCTGGGATTCTCTCATACACACTCTGGGACATTCTGGGATTCCGTCTCTCACACAC
>NW_025202088.1:0-5625 GCF_004010195.1 Chiloscyllium plagiosum
GGAAGCTGGTTAGCTCAATCCGTGGGCTAAATGGTTTATGGTATAGAAAGGGACAAACAACGTGGGATTAATTGTCGCACTGTCTCAGGTTACCATTAGGATCATCATCTCCACCGCTCACGTGATCTGTCTCACAATGGTGATTATAGTCAGTAGGAATGGACCTGTCGATGTCAAGCATCATTATCATTGCCATCTGTTGCCTTGAACATTTGGTCACAATGACCAGGAACGGGACTGATTCCTTTTAATACTCACTCATTTCTGTCCGAAAAATCCAGCGACAAGACTTATCATTATTCCTGTTTGAACCCTTTGTTCCACACAGCATCAAAACTATTTGTCATGACTTTACCAGATTAAGTGACAACATTCAATCTACCCAAAGAAATAAATCTATTTCCTTTCGAACGGTTTGATGAGCTGTGTGAGTTTGCAGCGAACAGGATTATATGAAACGAGTTTAAGAGCCTTTTCAAGAATGTAATCCAGTGCAGTGTTAGAGATATGAAAAGGTCATCAAGCTAAAATATCATCTCTGTTTCTCGATCCACAGATGGATAATTACTTGGGAAATATGTGCCGTTTTACTGTTAACAATTGATACCTTTCCCAAATCAGAAACTGGAGCTTTAGAATAGATGCTGCTTTATTCGACATTATTCTTCAACTATGCTTCAGTCTAATGCTCCAATAATGCCTGATAACCGTCAGTAAAAACAGCTTTAGATAACGATTGGAATTACAACTGCGGCATTTTAACACACTGTTCAGAGCCGCCGGCAGCAAGCCTATAAAGTGCCCTACTCGTACCTCTGGGACCTTCGACCCGCCTGTTTTACTTTTGCTGTGGTTCTGAAATTAAAGCTAAGGCAGAGGAGGAGGAACTGATATGGACCTGTGACTTTTCGAACATCAGGTTCAGGAACTGGGATATAGAAAAACGTTGTGCAAAATAGTCTTGATTGAAAACTGGGTTTCTGTGGGTTGCTGCGTTGTTTACAGACAATGTTATATTATCGCTGTCACAAGACTTCTCATTCGGTCGGCTTCAATTTGGCACAGAATTCGATTCGACTAAACTTCACTAACTTCCTTCTGCATGTTCCTACAGACAACAAGAAATATACTGCACTCATCATCAATACTCAACATGGTTACATGCAAGGACATGTTGTAAAGTTTTCATGAATACTGAAGATATCAGGATGTTATGCAAGAGTAAATTGAATTTCAGTTTAAATTGTAAAGTGATAAAAATCCAGAGTAAGATCCAGAATGCTCGAAATTCATGTTTATTACCGTGGCCAGAACTCTAGCCAGGCAACGTGGATATCTGTCCCTGAATCCCCAATATCCACACGGCAGTTCGCTCCATGTGTCCAGTTGGAAACCTATGTGAAGGAACATGCAGTCTGACAGAGCTCCTGGGAGAACCCTCCACTGCCTGATCAAAGCTACAACCGGAGCTGTGTATTCCAGCTGTGAGAGCGGTGGGATAAAATGGAGGACCTTGGTATTCCGTGGTGTAGATTCACAGGGTCCTAATCATGTTATTGTTTAAAACCCTCTGTCAGAAATAGCACAGACAGAGAGGAATCGGAGGGGGGCATTTCGCCCGCCAACGCTACCGCTCCGTTTGATATCATTATGGCTGACAGAACACGTCAATGTCTTTCTCCAGCCCATCCACATCAACCTGTCGCCCAAAGGCGAAAAGACACTGAATAAAGCGAAAATCTATGTGCAACCGTGGGAGGGAAATGTGTATAGAGACAGTGGGATTCAGCAGTTGGTTTTGTGAATGAGCAGCGTATTCTGGACTGATCATATTTCAAATGATGCGATTCCCTGAAAACTCACCACCAAGAAGATGAGGAATCTTCTCTAGTCAGTAGCAGGTACGAGAACTCCAGACGAAGGAAACTGATGGTGAATCAGCAGAACAATCATTGATTCAGCTGATATCTGAACTAAACTCCGATTCTGTTGGGACTCAAACCCACAAACTTTGAATCACAATCTTAATGCAATAGAAGTCCAACACGACTTTCATTGTGCCACAGAAGTGAGCTGGCCTACGTTTTACTGTGTTCAAGTCTATCATCAAACATCTATTTATCCTCGCCCCACTTTCCAGTACCCGATCCTTATCCATACATGCTCTAGCTCCTCAAGTGTTTGGTTAAATACTCCCGAAGTGTTCTGAGGACTCTTAGATTTACCATACGTTCACACAGTGAGTTCCAGACAAACAACACTCTCAGCATGCAAACGTTCTTCCTATATCTTCTCTGAATATCCTCTCTCTAGCGTTTCATCTATATCCCTGGTTATTAACCCTTCCCATTATGCTTTTATTCCTGTCACACGTATCTATTCCCTTTCTGTGCACGGTAATCAACCCTCTCTCAGATTTCTCCGGTCTCAGATTAAGAGTCCCAATCGAGCTCATCTAACTTTGCAGTGACGAGAGTGTAGTGCTTTAAAAGCACAGCCGGTCAGGCAGAATCCGAGGAGCGGGAGACTCGATGTTTCAGGCATGCCATTCGTCAGGAATGAGACTTTTGTGTGGGGTTTGAGGGAGGGGAATGAGGTTGGTGGTCACGTAGCTGGGAAAGCGATAGGTGGATGAAGGCGATGGAGAAGGTGGTAGTTCAGATGGGGATTTTTGGCCGGGTCCAGAAAGCAGTGCCGAGTTGGAGGCTTTGGACTGGGATAATGTGGGGGGAGGTGAAACAAGGAGGCTGTTGAAATACACATTTATCCCGTGCGGTTGTAGGGTCCTAAGGTGGAATATGAGACGTTCTTCCTCCAGGCATCGGCTGGTAATGGTATGGCCGTGGCTTGTGCCCGAAGCATCGATTCTCCTGCTCCTCAGATGCTGTCTGACGTGCTATGCTCTTCCAGTACTACACTTTCGACTCTGAGCTCCAGCACCTGCAGCCCTCACTTTCGCTTAACTTTTCAGGGGAAATGGTCGAGCTCAAGCACCACCTTGGTAAATCTCCTTTGACCACCCTCCCGTGCAATCACATGTTTCCTAAAGGCTGGCGATCAGAACAGAACAAAATTAGCCAGAGAAAAGCAGAAATATCGGAACAAAATCAGCAGGTCTAATGGATCTGGGGAGAGATTTTCGAGCCAAACGATCCTCCTTTGGAACGAATTGTATGTGTACGTGGGGCAGGGTCTAAAATGATTGAGCTCAATGTTGGGTACTGAAGATTGTGTGGTCTCTCAGTAGGAAATGACGTGCTGCTCTTCCAACTCGCGCTGTGCTATGTGGGAGCGCTGCAGCATACCAAACTGACATGGAGGCGTGGGAACACAGTGGGATGTTGCAGTGACAGGAACCTGGAAGCTCAGAGTCTTAGTTTGCTTGCCGACAGAACGTATGTGTACTCATGTTTGTCACCCGTTTTGTTTTTCTCTCCACAGTCTCGATGAGGCCACATTCTGAGCAGGAAATGCAGTTTGCTAAATTGAGTGATGGGCAGATAAATCAGTGGAACCTTACACAGTGAGGGGAGACATCGTAAACGGGCAGCGTTACACCTTCTGGGATTTCGTGGAATGGTGACAAATGGGGAAGTGCTGCGGGCCCAGGAGGATTGGACGATGGTGTAGAGAGAACAATTTTCCTGCATAGTGCCGGTATTCAGTTGTGTGGGCCAGTGTTCCCCAACGGGGAAAAGGCAGTGGAATGCATATCTTCCTGAGCTACCTGCTATAAGTAAACACCTCACTACGGAGCAAAAGTATCAAATGATTTTCATTTCAACAACAGTACCAAGTGCAGCTTGAGAAGTTACGTTTTTGCACTGTCACTGTCATTGGGTCTTCCCGGGAGCAGTACTACTCCCCCACGCTGATTCAGACAGCACAGTTCTTCCTGTGACATGTCCCTTCGAGAATGGAAGGACAGGTATCAATAATCCATACTTGGAACAGAGTATCTCTATTGCTCAATAACAATTGCTTAACTATCCTAACACCTTTTCAAATCACTTGACCCACATCCTTGTATGTCTTGGCATCATAAATTCACAATGGAATATTTCGGAAAGTTATGTGGATTTCTGCCTCTCCGACTCTTGCATACACTGTGTTCCCCATTTCAACCACCCACTGTTTGAAAACGTTTTTCCACGCATTCACTCGAATCTTTCTGCCTCTGACCTAAAATCGATGGCCTCCCGTGCTTGAAATCTCCATCAAAGCGAAATATGTATTTCAGTCTACGCTATTCATATCCCTCAGTACTTTGTACATCTTAATCATGCCCCTCTAAATCTCCTCTTCTCCAAGAAAAACAACCCCAGTTTGTCAAATCTCTTTTTTTCAGTCAGACAAATCCTGGCAAATCTCCCCTGCATAACTGCACACAACAGTCTCGCTAGAGCCGAATGAATGAGTGAAATAAATGATGCGAAAGTCGACAGAACTGGTGTTTTTTTGAATAAATGCTGTCCTGTGCCCTTTTCCTGAGCCTGATGTTTCAATAGCTGGACCATGTCAGTAAAAGGTGCTCCATGTGAATTGAGCTCACAACTGCGCTATCCAAATGGATCAACTAGTTTGAAGGTCCCGATGGTCAGACTTGGGCATTGTCACACAGCAACAGTGAGCGCAGCAACACCAACTGAACGGGGTCAATGGGAAAGTGATTGTAAGGGAAATGGGACGGGGAACTTAAAGGAGGTAAATGATTGCGGGAGGTAGGGAATTCTCCGAGAATGTGTGAGTCTGAATCCTGATATATGACTCGCAGAGATGTGTGTGAGAGAGAGGAGTTTGATGGAAAAAAAGACATAATCTCTGAGAATGCTTTCATGTAAAGTTAACTGATTCCTTTCTGTGTTTCTTCAGCATTAGTCACAAGAAGTAAAATGCAGTGAATCGGATTCGAACGAGCTTACTGCGACCACAATGCAGAATATTTTAACATTCAAACAATCACTGAGTCATGCAAAGACGCGCGTTTAAAAACAGCAAGAGTTACAGTGATAGAGGATGCGTTAGGAAGAAAAGCAGATACACAGCAGGAATATTACGTGAGCGACCGCAGACATGTGGGAATTCAGAATTAGCTGAACCTTTAAATTCGATATCACCAGACGCTGTGGTGCTTCCATCGAGTACTGCATGTTGAAGACTGAGTTTGATAGATTTCTAGAAAAAAAATGGTTCAGGGGATGGTGCGGGATTTTGGTGCAATATCAATGTTTCAATAACAATGTGTGATTAACTATGTGTTAATAACAGTTTCTTCACCAAATTCCCCACACAAGGAAGTACACATTGCTGCAGTCAGTCACATAACCCTAATTCCTGGAACCAGAATCAGACAACCTTTGTGGCACAGCCGCGAATATCAAACTGGAAGTGGCGGTGGAAAAAGTGAGGACTGCAGATGCTGGAGATCAGAGTTTAAAAATGTGTTGCTGGAAAAGCACAGCAGATCAGGCAGCATCAAAGGAGCAGGAGAAACGAGGTTTCGGGCATGAGCCCTTCTTCAGGAATGAGGAGGGTGTGCCAAGCAGGTTAAGATAAAAGGTAAGGAGGAGGGATTTGGGGGAGGGACGTTTGGGAATGCGATAGGCGGAAGGAAGTTAAGGTGAG
>NW_025202088.1:5766-7558 GCF_004010195.1 Chiloscyllium plagiosum
GGGTTGGTTGGTGCGGGTGTCCCAGAGGTGTTCTCGGAAACATTCTGCAAGGAGGCGGCCTATCTCCCCAATGTATAGGAGGCCACATCGGGTGCAGCAGATGCAGTAAATGATGTGTGTGGAGGTGCAGGTGAATTTCTGATGGATATAGAAGAATCCCGTGGGGCCTGAGGGAAATGAGGGGTAGGTGTGGGCGCAAGTTTTGCATTTATTGCGGTTGCAGGGGAAGGTGCCAGGAGTGGAGGTTGGGTTGTTGGGGAGTGTGGAGCTGATGAGGGAGTAGAGAGGGAGTGGTCTTTTCGGAACGCTGATAGTGGTGGGGGGGGGAATATATCCTTGGTGGTGGGGTCTGTTTGGTGGTTATGGAAATGACGAAGGATGATACGATGTGTCTGGAGGTTGGTGAGGTGGTAGGTGAGGACAAGTGGGGTTATGTCCTGGTGGCGATTGGAGGGGTGGGATTCAAGGGCGGAGGAGCGGGAAGTGGAGGAGATGCGGTGGAGAGCATCGTCAACCACGTCTGATGGGAAATTGCAGTCTTTGAAGAAGGAGGCCATCTGGGTTGTTCAGTATTGGAATTCCTGGGAGCAGATGCGGCAAAGGTGAAGGAATTGGGAATATGGGATGGCTTTTTACATGGGGCAGGGTGAAAGGAGGTGTAATCTAGATAGCTGTGCGAGTCAGTCGGTTTATAGTAAACGTCCGTGTTGAGTCGGTCGTCCGAGATAGTATTGGAGAGGTCTAGAAAGGGGAGGAAGGAGTCTGAGACGGTCCAGGTAAATTTGAGATCGGGGTGGAAGGTGTTAGTAAAGTGGATGAACTGTTCAACCTCCTTGTGGGAGCACGAGGCAGCGCCGATACAGTCATCAATGTAGAGGAGTAAAAGGTGGGGGTGGTGCCAGTATAGCTGCGGAAGATGAACTGTTCCACATATCCAACGAAGAGGCAGCCATAGCTGGGGCCCATGCGGGTGCGCATGGCTACTCCTTTAGTTTGGAGTAAGTGGGAGGATTGGAAAGAGAAGTTGTTCAGAGTGAGGACCAGTTCAGTCAGTCGAAGGAGGGTGTCAGTGGAAGGGTACTGGTTGGTTCGGCGGGAAAGGAAGAAGCAGAGGGCTTTGAGGCCTTCGTGATGGAGGATGGATGTGTATAGGGACTGGAAGTGGCGGTGGACATGAGCACGTGAAGCTATTCTGTGGCACCAGTGACATGATTGGCAAAGGCCTGGTCATAGAGTTATAGAGTTATAGATCCATAGAGTTATAGAGATGTACAGCATGGAAACAGTCTCTTCAGTCCAACCCATCCATGCCGACCAGATATCACAACCAAATCTAGTCCCTCCTGCCAGCACCGGCCCATATCCCTCCAAACACTTCCTATTCATATACCCATCCAAATGCCTTTGAAATGTTACAATTGTACCAGCCTCCACCACTTCCTCTGGCAGCTCATTCCATATATGCACCACCTTCTGTATGAAAACGTCGCCCTTTAGGTCTCTTTTATATCTTTCCATTTTCAACCTAAACCTATGCCCTCTAGTTCTGGACTCTCTGACCCCAGGGAAAAGATTTTGTCTGTATATCCAAGTGCGTGAAATGCTGATCCTGTGAGTGCTTCTGGTCAATGGCGGGATGGAAAGCATATTGGTCTCAATCTATTACATTATTAAGATTGAGCAGCAGCCTTAACCTACACTGAGGATTGGCTCAGAGGAAGCGTGCTGGAGCCTTAATTGAGAGGTCGACGTATTGAAGGCATTCTAAGAGATTTTCGTTAACAAAGTGGTA
>NW_025202089.1:0-7559 GCF_004010195.1 Chiloscyllium plagiosum
CCCACTGGGTCCTCCCCGTCACTGCGGGTCACCCTCTTGCTGTCCCACTGGGTACTCCCCCCTCACTGGAGGTCACCCTCTGGCTGTCCCACTGGGTACACCCCCTCACTGCGGGTCACCCTCTGGCTGTCCCACTAGGTACTCCCCGTCAGTGCAGGTCACCCTCTTGCTGTCCCACTGCGTACTCCCCCTCACTGCGGGTCACCCTCTGGCTGTCCCACTGGGTACTCCCCGTCACTGCGGGTCACCCTCTGTCCCACTGGGTACACCCCCCTCACTGCGGGTCACCCTCTGTCCCACTGGGTAGTCACCCTCACTGCGGGTCACCCTCTGGCTGTCCCACTGGGTACACCCCCCTCACTGCGGGTCACCCTCTGTCCCACTGGATACTCCACCTCACTGCGGGTCGCCCTCTGGCTGTCCTACTGGGTACTCCCCCTCACTGCGGGTCACCCTCTGGCTGTCCCACTGGGTACTTCCCCTCACTGCAGGTCACCCTCTGGCTGTCCCACTGGGTACTCCCCCTCACTGCGGGTCACCCTTTGGCTGTCCCACTGGGTACTCCCCCTCACTGACGGTCACCCTCTGTCGCACTGGGTACTCCCCCTCACAGCGGGTCACCGTCTGGCTGTCCCACTGGGTACTCCCCCTCACTGCAGGGCACCCTCTGGCTGTCCCACTGGGTACTCCCCCTCACTGCGGGTCACCCTCTGTCCCACGGTACTACCCCTCACTGCGGGTCACCCTCTGGCTGTCCCACTGGGTACACCCCCCTCACTGCGGGTCACCCTCTGTCCCACTGGGTACTCCCCCTCACTGCGGGTCACCCTCTGGCTGTCCCACTGGGTACTCCCCGTCACTGCGGGTCACCCACTGGCTGTCCCACTGGGTACTCCCCACTCACTGCGGGTCATCCTCTGGCTGTCCCACTGGGTACTTCCCCTCACTGCAGGTCACCCTCTGGCTGTCCCACTGGGTACTCCCCCTCACTGCGGGTCACCCTCTGGCTGTCCCACTGGGTACTCCCCCTCACTGCGGGGCACCCTCTGGCTGTCCCACTGGGTATGCCTCCCTCACTGCGGGTCACCCTCTGTCCCACTGGGTATTCCCCCTCACTGCGGGTCACCCTCTGTCCCACTGGGTACTCCCCCTCACTGCAGGTCACCCTCTGTCCCACTGGGTACTCCCCCTCACTGCGGGTCACCCTCTGGCTGTCCCACTGGGTACTTCCCCTCACTGTGGGTCACCCTCTGGCAGTCCCACTGGGTACTTCCCCTCACTGCGGGTCACCCTCTGTCCCACTGGGTACTCCCCCTCACTGCAGGTCACCCTCTGGCTGTCCCACTGGGTACTTCTCACTGCGGGTCAGCCTCTGGCTGTCCCACTGGGTACTTCCCCTCACTGCGGGTCACCCTCAGGCTGTCCCACTGGGTACTCCCCCTCACTGCGGTTCACCCTCTGTCCCACTGGGTACTCCCCCTCACTGCGGGTCACCCTCTGTCCCATGGGTACTCCCCCTCACTGCGGGACACCCTCTGGCTGTCCCACTGGGTACTCCCCCTCACTGCGGGTTACCCTCTGTCCCACTGGGTACTCCCCCTCACTGCGGGACACCCTCTGTCCCACTGGGTGCACCCCCCTCACTGTAGGTCACCCTGTCTCCCACTGGGTACTCCCCCTCACTGCATTCACCCTTTGGCTGTCCCACTGGGTACTCCCCCTCACTGCGGGTCACCCTCTGGCACACTGGGTACTCCCCCTCACTGCGGGTCACCCTCTGGCTGTCCCACTGGGTACTCCGCCTCACTGCGGGTCACCCTCTGTCCCACTGGGTACTACCCCTCACTGCGGGTCACCCTCTGGCTGTCCCACTGGGTACACCCCCCTCACTGCGGGTCACCCTCTGTCCCACTGGGTACTCCCCGTCACTGCGGGCCACCCACTGGCTGTCCCACTGGGTACTCCCCACTCACTGCGGGTCATCCTCTGGCTGTCCCACTGGGTACTTCCCCTCACTGCAGGTCACCCTCTGGCTGTACCACTGGGTACTCCCCCCTCAATGCGGGTCACCCTCTGGCTGTCCCACTGGGTACTTCCCCTCAATGCGGGTTACCCTCTGGCTGTCCCACTGGGTACTCCCCCTCATTGCGGGTCACCCTCTGTCCCACTGGGTACTCCGCCTCACTGCGGGTCACCCTCTGGCTGTCCCACTGGGTAATCCCACTCACTGCGGGTCACCCTCTGGCTGTCCCACTGGGTACCCCCCTCACTGCGGGTCACCCTCTGGCTGTCCCACTGGGTACTTCCCCTCACTGCGGGTCACCCTCTGGCTGTCCCACTGCGTACTTCCCCTCACTGCGGGCCACCCTCTGGCAGTCCCACTGGGTACACCCCCTCACTGCGGGTCACCCTCTGGCTGTCCCACTGGGTACTCCCCGTCACTGCGGGTCACCCTCTGGCTGACCCACTGGGTACTCCCCCTCACTGCGGGTCACCATCTGGCTGTCCCACTGGGTACCACCCCTCACTGCGGGTCACCCTCTGGCTGTCCCACTGGGTACTTGCCCTCACTGCGGGCCACCCTCTGGCAGTCCCACTGGGTACACCCCCTCACTGCGGGTCACCCTCTGTCCCACTGGGTACTCCGCCTCACTGCGGGTCACCCTCTGGCTGTCCCACTGCGTACTTCACTGGGTACACCCCTCACTGCGGGTCACCCTCTGGCTGTCCCACTGGGTACTCCCCCTCACTGCGGGTCACCCTCTGGCTGTCCCACTGGGTACTCCTCCCTCACTGCGGGTCACCCTCTGTCCCACTGGATACTCCCCCTCACTGCGGGTCACCCTCTGGCTATCCCACTGGGTACACCCCCCTCACTGAGGGTCACCCTCTGTCCCACTGGGTACTCCCCCTCACAGCGGGTCACCCTCTGTCCCACTGGGTACTCCCCCCTCACTGCGGGTCACCCTCTGGCTCTCCCACTGGGTACTTCCCCTCACTGCGGGTCACCCTCTGGCTCTCCCACTGGGTACTTCCCCTCAATGCGGGTCACCCTCTGGCTGTCCCACTGGGTAATCCCACTCACTGCGGGTCACCCTCTGGCTATCCCACTGGGTACACCCCCCTCACTGAGGGTCACCCTCTGTCCCACTGGGTACTCCCCCTCACTGCGGGTCACCCTCTGTCCCACTGGGTACTCCCCCTCACTGCGGGTCACCCTCTGGCTGTCCCACTGGGTACTTCCCCTCACTGCGGTTCACCCTCTGGCTGTCCCACTTGGTACTTCCCGTCACTGCAGATCACCCTCTGGCTGTCCCACTGGGTACTCCCCCTCACTGCGGGTCACCCTCTGGCTGTCCCACTGGGTACTCCCCGTTACTGCGGGTCACCCTCTGGCTGTCCCACTGGGTACCCCCCCTCACTGCGGGTCACCATCTGGCTGTCCCACTGTGTACTCCACCTCACTGCGGGTCACCCTCTGGCTGTCACACTGGGTAACCCCCCTCACTGCGGGTCACCCTCTGTCCCACTGGGTACTCCCCACTCACTGTGGGTCACCCTCTGGCTGTCCCACTGGGTACTCCCCCCTCACTGCGGGTCACCTTCTGTCCCACTGGCTACTCCCCCTCACTGTGGGTCACCCTCTGGCTATCCCACTGGGTACTCCCCCTCACTGAGGGTCACCCTCTGTCCCACTGGGTACACCCCCCTCACTGCGGGTCACCCTCTGTCCCATGGGTACTCCCCCTCACTGCGGATCACCCTCAGTCCCACTGGATACTCCCCCTCACTGCGGGTCATGTTTCCTTTCTTCCCCCTTCCCCACCTCTGGCTGAGATGCCTATTTGATGTTCCGATGGCCACCCTTTCTGTTTCACTTACCGCTGTCCCTTTTGCTCCCCTTCCCATAAGTGCTCCCCTCACAATCGGCTCTTTCCCCCTTTCAGTGAGGGAGTGAGACAACGTTGGGGCACCAAGAGCTCTTTCAGTTCCTCTGGGTTTTCGCTCTACCTCAGTGACATCCAGCTGTGTCATTCAATCAGATGCACAGGCCCCGTGTCACCACTCACAGTGAAAGGGACTGCAGCTGGAAGGCTGGCCCCTGGAACCAGCACAGGCATCTGGGAAATCTGCCTGCCTGGGTACAGGATTGGCTGGCCCACAGAAGACAGAGGGTGGTGGGAGATGGAAAGTATTCAGCCTGGAGCTCGGTGACCAGTGGGGTTCCGCAGCAATCGGTTCTGGGACCTTTACTGTTTGTGGTTTTTATAAATGACTTGGATGAGGAAGTGGAAGGGTGTGTTAGTAAGTTTGCTGATGACATGAAGGTTGATGGAGTGGTGATTGTGTGGAGGGCTTTTGTTGGTTGCAATGGGGCATTGACAGGATACAGAGCTGGGCTGAGACATGGCAGATGGAGTTTAACCTGGAAAAGTGTGAAGTGATTCATTTTGCAAGGTCAAATTTGAATGCAGATTACAGGGTTAAAGCCAGGATTCTTGGCAGTGTGGAGGAACAGAGGGATCATGTCCATAGATCCCTCAAAGTTGCCACCTCAGTTGATAAGGTTATTAAGAAGGCGTGTGGTGTGTTGGCTTTCATTAGTGCGGAGATTAAGTTTAAGAGCTGCGAGGTTATGCTGCAGCTCTATAGAGTTCTGGTTAGACCATACTTGGAATATTGTGTTCAGTTCTGGTCACCTCATTATCGGAAAGATGTGGAAGCTTTAGAGAGGGTGCAGAGGAGATTTACCAGGATGCTGCCTGGACTGGAGGGCATGTCTTATGAAGAAAGGTTGAGGGAAGTAGGGCTTTCCACACTGGAGAGAAGAAGGAAGGGCGGTAATTTGATGGAAGTGTACAAAGTAATGAGAGGCATAAATAGAGTGGATAGCCAGAGACTTTTCCCCAGGGCAGAAATGGCTGTCACGTGGGTTCATAATTGTAAAAGTGATTGGAGCAAGGTATAGGGGAGATGTCAGAGGGAGGGTTCTTTACACAGAGAGTGGTGGGTGTGTGGAATGCACTGCTAACCTTTGCTCATTCTCCCCTCTGACTCTTTACTTCTTTAATGAAGTTCCTGATTTTACTGTGGGGGCATTTGAACCCAAACATCGATGGTTCAAAGCTCAGCCCCCAACCTAACTTGCTAGCCCAGTTAAAGATCTGAAAATCCCTGGCTGCAATTGTTCTGCTAGTAGAGTCCAATACATTAGGGACATTTAAGCGACTCTCAGATAGGCCCATGGATGATAGTAAAATGAAGGGTGTGTAGGTTAGTTTGATCTTAGAGTAGGATAAAAGGTCAGCACAACATAGAGGGCCGAAGGGCCTTGGACTGTGCTGTACTGTTCTATGTTCTATGTTCAAACAGTGACAGAATTTAGGGCTTGCATTATAACTAGCGTGGACCAGAACAGAAAATATCTTCTTGACGTTGAAAGGAGTCCAAACGATGATGCACGGTTCGTCCACAGATTGGCGAAGAACGAAAGACAGAAACACCAGACTCCGGGCAGAAATTCTTTTCCTTTGGTGTGCTCATCACTTCAGCTGCAATGATAGATTGAAAACGTTCGGACTGTTCTCAGAGAGAAGGCTGAGAGGTGATTTGATAGAGGTTTCCAAAATCATGAGCAGGCTGGAGAGAGTAGGTAGGGAGAAGCTCTTCCTGCTCACAAAAGAAACAAGGATGAGGGGGTGCACGTTTAAGGTGACGTGGAAACAAAGCGAGAGTGTGTGAGAGAAAGAAAAAGGTTTCACGCAGAGAATGGTTAGGGTGTGGAATGCATTGCCTGGAAATATGGTGGAGGCAGGTTCAATTGAGGCATTCAAGAGGGGCATTTGATGGTGATTGGGATAGAAATGGTGTGCAGGGACATGGGAAAATAACATGAGATTGGCACTGGGGAGTAGAATCAGTGCAGGCATGATGGGCTGAACGGCCTTCTTCCACACCACAACAATTCTGTGATTTAAAAGCAAATTACTGCGGATGCTGGAATCTGAAACCAAAAGAGAAAATGCTGGAAAATCTCAGCAGGTCTGGCAGCATCTGTAAGAAGAGAAAAGAGCTGACGTTTCGAGTCTAACTGACCCTTTGTCAAAGCTCTAGTGATTTAGTCCAGTGCAGAACTGATGCCCAGTGAAGTCCGAAAATTTGAAACCAGTGTTGAGAGAACAATTGCAGCCAGGGATTTTCAGATCTTAAACTGGGCTAGCAAGTTAGGTTGGGGGCTGAGCTTTGAACCATCGATGTTTGGGTTCAAATGCCCCCACAGTAAAATCAGGAACTTCATTAAAGAAGTAAAGAGTCAGAGGGGAGAATGAGCAAAGGTTAGCAGCAGATGACTGTGGATAGAAGGGTGTAATCAGAACCTTTCTAGGAACTGTGACTGTATCTTGCTGGTAGCAAGCACAATACCTCATTGCATAGTCCACTGTCCAACCACTGGCATTTGCTCAACTCCATTATGCAGGAATTAACAGAATTCTCTTCATCACCGATGCCATGATATATATAACAATCATTGCTTTATCTTCACTACCATTACCATCAGTCTGGCCCTAAATAGCAGAGGCAGCAGGAGCAATGTGACATGAAAATTAACATCCCAGGCCTCAAAGATACCACCAGGGTGGTCCTTTTAAGGTCGTGCCTCATTGACAATCTCTCAATCCAGCCACCAGGAGCCATGGTGTGCCCAGACCAGCTGCTTGAGCCCAAAGTTTATCGAAACAAGCACTTCCAAAGAGTTCCTTGGCTTTTGGCAACTGAGAAAGACCAAGAGATACAAAGTGCAAAGCTTTCATAGACTGGAAACTTCGCTATGGCTGAAGAGGAAAGCAGCAGTACACGCAAAGTCCCTCACATGAAGAAATCCTGTTGGATCGAATGAGCGTGAGAGATGCCTAACAACTTACAGACACCAGGAACACGTGCGGTTTCCTCAGCACTGTCAGGACACTCCATAGCTCAAGTATTTCAGGGCCTACTTTATTGAAAACCAGGTATGGAGGGGAATTCCTCAAGGACCGAGGCCGGGCTCACTGGAGAGAATACTTTGAAGAACCTCTCAACTGAGACTCTGTCTCGGGCGTGAACATCCTCAATTCGATACCTGAATACCCCGCCCAGCTTGATCTCGGCACTGCTCCAGGGAAGTTGAAGAAACCATTTGACGTCTGAAAAGCAACAAAGTTCCAGAAGCAGATGGAATCACCACTGAAATTCGGAGATGTCCTCCTGGCCTGGCTGTGGAACGTTTCCCTCCTCAACTCGGAAGAAGAGCGCACACTGGGGAATCTTAAGGACACAGTAATTGTGAATATGTTCAAGACGGGAAACAGAGTCCAATTGTGGTAACTACAGAGGAGTCTCCCTGCCATCTGTCTCGGGCTACACACTGCTCTGAGGCTCCTGCTCAGTCACTGCCTTCCAATGGCTGGGGATTCAAGTGTGACATTGGGGAGATTGTGGGGAGTGAATGTGACACTGGGGAGATGGTGGGGAGTGAGTGTGACATTGGGGAGATAGTGGGGAGTGAGTGTGACATTGGG
>NW_025202090.1:0-1876 GCF_004010195.1 Chiloscyllium plagiosum
GGGGACCAGAACTGAACACAATATTCCAAGGGTTCGAAAGAGCTGCAGCATAACTTCACGGCTTTAAAACTCAATCCCCCAGCTAATGAAATCCAGCACAATATATTTTTTCTTAACAAGCCTATCAGCTTGTGTGGCAACTGTGAGGGATCTCTGGACTTGGAACCCAAGATCCCTCTTTTCCTCCACACTGCCAAGGATCCTACCTTTAACCCTGCATTCTGCATTCAAATTCAGTCTTCCAAAATGAATGACTTCACACTTTTGCAAATTCAACTCGATCTGCCACTTCTCAGCCCAGCTCTGCATCCTGTCATTTCCCCGTTGCAACCTACACCAGCCACTCCACCAACCTTCGTGGCATTGCCAAACTTACTAACCCACTCTTCCACTCACATCCAAGTCATTTATAAAACCACAAAGAGCAGAGGTCCTGTTACCTCTCCCTGCAGAAAACCACTGGTCACCGAGCTCCAGAATGAATGCTTTCCATTCATCATCACCCTCGATCTTCTTTGGGCCAAGAATTCTGTATCCAGACAGACAGGTTTCCCTGTATCCCATATCTCCGTACTTTCTGAATGAACCATAAAGGTGTTTTGTCACATCATCAAATGACTCAATAAGATTTGTAAGGCATGACCTGCCCCTTACAAAGCCATGCTGACTATCTCTAATCAAACTATGGTTTTCCAAGGAATTATAAAGCCTGTCTCGGAGTCCTCTCCAATAATCTGCACACCACAGACATAAGACTGACAGGTCTGAAATTCCCAGCGTTATCGGTATTCCCTTTCCTGAACAAGGGAGTAACATTTGCCGCCCTCCAACCATCTGGTACAACTCCAGTGGACAGTGAGGGCGCAAAGGTCATTGCCAAGTGCACAGCAATCTCTCCCCTCACGTCGCGTAGTAACTTTGAGCACATCCCGTCTGGTCCAATAGACTTATCTATCCTTATGTTTTACACAATACTCAGCACATCCTCCTCCTTAACATCAACCTGTTCACATATATCAGCCTGTTTCACGCTATCCTCACAAATGACAAGGTCCCTATCAGTAGTGAATACTGAAGCACAGTATGCATAAAGGAATTCCCCTACCTTCTGTGACTCCAGGCACAAGTTCCCTCCACTATCCCTGATTGGCCTTACCCCCACTCTGTCCATCCTGTTGTTCCTCACATAAGTGGAGAATGCCTTACGGTTTTACTTAATCCTTCCCAACAAAGCTTTTTCATACCCCCTTCTCGCTGTCCTAAGTCCATTCTTCAGTTCGTTCCTGGTACCTTCAAAGAATCCCTACAGTGTGGAAACAGGCCATTTGGCCCAACAACTCCATATCAACCCTCCAAACTGTACCCCAACCACAACCATTCCCCCAACCTAATTCTCTCCATTTGCCCCGACTTATGCACCAAACCTACACATCCGTGAACACTATGGGTAATTTAGCATGGCTGAGTCACCTGACCTGCACACCTTTGGACTGTGGGAGGAAACCGGAGCACCCGGAGGAAACCCATGCTGACACGGGGAGAACGTGCAAACTCCACACAGACAGTCACCTGAGGCTGGAATCGAAATGGAGTGCGTGGTGCTATGAGGTAGCAGTGTTAACCACTGGGCCATCGTGCTATTTCCTCTGGAAACCTATCTGATCCTTGTTTCCTCAACCTTAAAGAAGCTTCCTTCCTCCTCTCGACTCGATGTTCTACATCCCTTTCAACCTTGTTAAATGCTTCGCTGTCCATGTGGACAATGTTGACTGCTCTGCCTTCATCGATCTCTTGGCCACCTGCTTGAAGAGTCAATTCAGTTTGTGAAACACGGTTTTCCACTCACAAAGCCATGCTGACTATCTCTAATCAGCCC
>NW_025202090.1:4320-5919 GCF_004010195.1 Chiloscyllium plagiosum
ATGGAGACCACTGTCTCACACAGTTACTGTACTGCCCTTGCCATAAGTACATTCAGTGTCCTTACTGTAACCATATTGACATTCCCATCACTGGTTGGTGCCTACAAAAGAATTCCTGCTAACGGTTGCTGCTGCTTGCTTATTCTCAGCTCCACTTTTCATATTCAGATCCACATGACTGTCTCATTAATGCATTAACTGCATGCTTCCTTCACAACTTGTTGGCTTTTTACCAAGTCTGCCGATTGGGACTAGATTGGGTTGGGATATCTGCTCAGCATGGATAGGTTGGATCGAAAGGTCGGTTTCCATGCTGTACATCTCTCTGACTCTATAGCTCTATCCCAACAAACCTTCAGCATTCACTTCCCAGCGATGGTCATTCTGCAGCTAACAGATAGTTCCATCATATCTGTTCACTGTCATTCCATCTGCCTTATGGGAAATACAGGGAGTCATTCCTCAGTAGTGGGGAGGTTGAACAGATGGGTACAGGTTACAGAGATAGGGTGCTGAAACTTTATTGCTGGAACAGCACAGCAGGTCAGGCAGCATCTAGGGAACAGAAGATTCGACGTTTCGGGCACATGCCCTTCTTCAGGAATGTTCACATTCCTGAAGAATGGCATGTGCCCGAAACGTCGAATCTTCTGTTCCCTAGATGCTGCCTGACCTGCTGTGCTGTTCCAGCAATAAAGTTTCAGCTTTGATCTCCAGCGTCTGCAGACCTCACTTTCTCCACAGAGATAGGGTGGCTTACAGGGATGAAAATGTGTTGCTGGAAAAGCGCAGCAGGTCAGGCAGCATCCAGGGAACAGGTGAATCGACGTTTCGGGCATAAGCACTTCTTCATAAGCCTGGCTTACGGGGACTCAAGGATGTTAGAGTTAAACAGAGTTACATCTGGTCAAGAATGTCAGCAGGACAAAGGGGTTTGGGGATTGGAGGAATTTACAGAGATAGAGGGAGCTAGATTAGATTCTGGAGATAGGGATAGGGATAGGAGAAAGGAAGAGGTAGGCAGGCTGAGAGGCACAGACAGGGAGCTGTTTCATCTAGGAGAGTATTGTGTATACGAACAGAGATATGGAAGGTTGTCGTGACTGAAGATGTTTACAGATATAAGGCGGTTTCTAGGCTCTGGAGGCTACATAGATAGGAAGGCAATGGAGAATGCCAGGTTACTGGGTTGGAGACAGTTACACAAATGGGGGCGTTGCACAAACTGAAAGAGGTTCCTGTGGTCGGGAGGGATATAGTGTTGGGAATGAGGGTGAAATTTAACAAGATAAAGATCAAAGAATTGGAGAATGATAAGCATATTACAATTTTTTCACAGCTAAGGAAGTGTTGTAGGAACTGGAGAAGATTACCTAGGTAGGGACCGATGGAGAGGTTAAAGACAAATACAGTGACATGGAGGGTGGTATTGGTGGGAAGAGCTTACAGGGATAGACAGGACTGTCAGGGTTTACAGGCATGAAGGAATTTAGCATCTACTGCAGAAATTTAGGAATTAGGGTGTTAGGGATTGGAGAACCTGACAGAGACAGAGATAGAGAGAATGGTGTGGAGATTCCAAACAGAGGACGCATTATT
>NW_025202090.1:6080-7561 GCF_004010195.1 Chiloscyllium plagiosum
AGGCTCCAGATCTCCCTCTCCATCTCTCTCTGGCTGACCAACCAACTTCAATGAGGCGATGGATGAGACAGGAGTTAGGAACATCCTGATTACTTGCATGGGACAGAAATAGACAGAATGGGAAATTAGACTGATGTAGTGAGGATAAGTCATGCAGAGTGGCACTGAGTCCAGCAGACATCTCGGAAATCCCAGTCTCCATCCCTTGCCTGTGCTGCTGATCTCCCTGGAGTGGAGAATTCTGTTGACTCAGGATCTCAGACCATCTGTAAGAGGGAGAAATGCTGACAGAGGCAGCAAATAGACTGACACAGCGAGGGATGCCACATGGAGAGATACTGAGTGATAGCACATTATTAGACACTGTATTAACAGGGAATTGTTTGAATTTGTTACAAAGGCACTGGGATAATTGTGAGGGGATTCAACCTTGGTATCTGATCATCTCTTTGACGGTAGATCACAAATGAGGCTGACTCTCTCCCACTCTCAGCTGGGGGTGGGGCAGGAGTCTGGAGTTGGCTGTACAGACCAATGTGGCCTTCCACAGACTCTGTTACACTTGGGGCAGAAGGTGGACATGGAAAGGGGGGGGTGGGGCATTGGTGTGGTCACGCGCTCCTTGTGCTGTTTTCTCCTGGATTCCCATTTTCCCCACAACAAGTCTCGTGGAGCTCGACACCTTCCCAATGCTCCTTCCCCACTTCGGATGGTCTTGGCCCAGGACTTAACAGATTTGATTAAGAGATGTGGAGTTGTGGAGGCAGGATCATTGGGGACATTTAAGAGACTCCTCGACATGCATATGGTCACAGACATTTAAGGGTGCATACATGAGGATCAGTGGTCGGCACAACAACGTGGGCTGAAGGGCCTGTTCTGTGCTGTACTGTTTTATGTTCTATGTTCTATGAAAAAAAACGATCAATTCTGAAGAAGCCAATGTTTAGAAATGTGGACACATTTGTTAAAGAGATCGCTAGGGATTCTCCTAGCAGGAGTACAGTAGGAAGAGGAAACATTGTCAGCATTTAATCAGATGATCGGAACAGGGAGAGGTGAAGGTGCTGGAGGTGGTGAGAGTGTTACAGAGAGGGGCAAAGCTTGATCAATGTAACAAGACCAGAATTGCTACAGCTAGAGCTGTTTGCAGAGGTAGGGATGGACATATGTATTTTTCATTGATTCATTCATGGCCTGAGGATGTCACCGGATGGACCAGCATACATTGCCCTCCTGTTAATTGCCCAGAGGCAGCTCAGAGTCAGCCATATTGCTGTGGGTCTGGAGTCACATGTGAGCCAGACCAGGTAAGAATGTCAGATGTCCCTCCCTAAAGGACATACGTGTACAAGTTGATTTTTACCAGATAATCTACAATGCTAATCCTGTGGCCTCACTAATGTCCTGTACAGATACACCATGACATCTCAACTCCTACTCTCAAAGCTCTGCCCAATGAGGGGTAACCGTCCCAAACG
>NW_025202091.1:0-2834 GCF_004010195.1 Chiloscyllium plagiosum
CAGTGCCGCTCGATCAAAATTGTGGAAGTCCTTCCCTGATAGAATGACTGGTCTACCCTAAGCACATGGACTGCATTATTTCAAGAAAGCTGCTCACTGCCACTTTCTCACTGGGGCAACTATGGAGAGCAATACCTGCTGTCTGACAACGCCTTCCAAATCCCATGAATGAATCGGATGAAGTGCGAGTGAACTATATCGATTTTTCCTTCACTGTCACTCACACAAAATCCCGTACCTGCCTCCCTGCCATTTTATTGCTGGTCTGTCTGCGGTACACGAACTGAGGCAGTTTGAGGATTTCAGCCCGACTCTCCTCAAGGCGTACAACTGGGGATTGGCAAAAAACGGTAGAACGATCAATATCGCAGACCAATATCCTGCAAACGAAAAGTAATGAAGGGTGAGTGAATACAATGGTGCTGTGGTTTCAGACGGACCTGTACGTTGGATGTCCTTCTGCCCTCCCGACTCTGTCTTGCTCTAATCTCGAAAACTAACTGTGAAACTGCAAATTTTATACAAGCATTTAGACATGACTGTAAGAAGCAAGGATCCTGACGATGGCAGAGGAACGTACAATCAGCAAACAGATCACACTAAGGTTCTCTCTCTCTCTATCTATGATGTTTATTTTCTGTTCACATTTAATTCTTATCTCTCTCTCTCTCCCCCTCATCAATCTCTAAGTCACAATTCCTATCTCGACTGCAGCTATTTTTATTCCCTCGCCGTCGTCATTCAATACCTGTTTTAGTCTTTCTCTGACGTTTTATTCAAACACTCTCAATTCATTACTCAATATCAATTTTTTTTCAATTATGTTTCCATGTAGGTCTCCCTTTCACTCATTCTTCTCTCCACCTGTTTTTTAATCTCTCAGGCCTCTTCACCTTCTTTCTCCGTACCTTAGATTAGATTACTTTACAGTGTGGAAACAGGCCCTTCGGCCCAATTCTCTGTACCTCTTTACTCTCTTTCTCAAGCACAATTCTCTATCTGTTGTGCATTAGACTGCAACGCCTATCTCTTTTTTCTCTCAGCTGTTCATTATTCTCCCTTCTCTATTTCGCTTTCTTACCCCGTTTACCTTCATTCCGCCTTCCTCATTACTTTCTCTCTAACACCTTAACCGTCTGTCTCTTTGTCCTTTATTCCAGTCTCCATCTCCATTTTTTTCTGAAATACTTTTACTTATTGCATTTCTTGTCGCTTCCCATCACTCCTCTTCCTTTCTCAATCTCCATTACCCTTCTCTCTTACTCCCTCATTTCTCACACTATGTTTATTTCTCACTCTGTCTTTTACCTCTTCTTCTGGATGTCTTAACTTTTCTCTTCAGTTCTACTTTGCGATGCAGTGTGTATCTCCAAGTCCAGCAGAATCGAAATCAGCAGCAGGCCTGGCTGGAAATGATGAATGCGGTCTTCACTTTGACAATAATCCTTCACATCAGTTCCTGATAAATGCATCCACCTGTGGCTATTTACTTACCTTTCAGCCTCTTACTATCAGTGTTCGCCTCCTCAAAATGACACGTTCCGAGGAACAAGAGCACAGCTTTCATTCACACCTACAAACTTCTGGAATATCTCAGTGAGATCGATGCAAAACAGGAGATACATTCAGCGGTTCGGAGACTCTGTAGTGAATAATCTCTGAAATTCTAGGCAAGGAGCAGCACCATCCTCACTTCTCTGTGAGCTCTTGACTTGTTGAAGTGACAGTTCACAAACAGAGAACAGGCGAATTCGCATCACTGTGCAATGGTTAGGCTCAGTACGTTGAATTCAAGTGCCCTGAAAAGAAGTGTTAAAAGCCTACCTACAACACTCCCCTCCCCCCAATCTAGCCACTCTAGGTTCAAGTGCCATCTTGGAATTTAGACTTGTTCTTTTCCACTTGTTACGAGCAGGTTATGATTTCACCAGAGAGTAGGCTCAGTAGAGAAAATTCTCCAGCGTGATACGGTTCTGCAATGCAGAGTGCTGGAGAAGTAGAGAAGGTCGAGTGAGGGCAAGAGCGAGATACATGAGCGGCATGGACAAGACGAAAAAACAGCTGGTCTCCTTATCCGAAAGTTTAAAAGCAAGAGACCACTATTTTAAAGTGAAATGCAGGGGTTCAGAGGGGAGTTCAAAAAAACGCTTTCACCAACCGGCTGGTGGTGAGTCTGCAATGCCCTGCCTGGGTTGATAATTGAGAAGGGATGATTCACTACCAGAGAGTGTACTGGATGAGCCACTTGAAACGTCTGAAAATTAATGGCTCTCGGTCAAGTGGGAAAGGGAGTGTGCTGGAGGTCGTATTTTGTTTTGGAAGAACAATGTGCAAAGGGTCTTTGCTGTAATATTATATATTGATCTTTAACCCTCTCAAATGCTATCGTTGCTTTCAGCAACGATTACCATTGGAGCTCTTCCAGTTTCTTTATGGCACAGGGGAAATCCCGGGCAACGGCAGCAGTACTCGACTCCTGCCACGGTTTTGCGTGTGTCCAGTATTCATTGAGACGTGCTCCCTTCAGGAGTCTGTGGCACAGTGTTAACGTTGCATCTCCCAGCGGTCCAGGCAGACACTTTGGGTACAAAAATCGTATAAAATCTCAGGCAGGCACGAAGTTAGAGCAGAAGGAGTAGGTACAGAATCAGGTCATTTGCCCACTGGGTATTCTCCACCATTCGATTGATTAGCACCATATTGAATTTTAAGCAATACGGAAATAAAAGCTGCACAAACCTGTTCAACGTGGGTCTTTTTAAAATAAAGTCCATCTGGCTCACGTCAGGGAATGAAGTCTGCAGTCATCACGCATTTTGGGCCACACATGACTG
>NW_025202091.1:2849-7562 GCF_004010195.1 Chiloscyllium plagiosum
TTTTTTCTTGTTAAGTCGATTAATCTGAAGTACCTTACCAATTTAAATATCCAAATATTTTGACTCTATTGCCCAGGTTATACTACCTGCCATCCTCTTCCGACGGGGAGAAGATATAAATGTTTTAATTCACGTGGCATCAGATTCAAGAGCAACGTTTTACACTTTCCTAACAGATATCTGAGCAGACCTCTAAAATTCTCATCTTAATTTTCCTCTGCTGCTTCTCTGAAGCTGTAACATTGAAATCTGCACTCTGTTATGTTACTGTACCGTACTTTGACGGTATGACCTTCCTGTATGGCACGGAAAACAACACTTTTCACTGTATCACAATACATGTGACAATACCACTGTGCTGAGTGTATTGGATGACATTGTCAATGTTTAAATGATTTGTTGTTACTTCCTTTAAAGTAGAATCTAACATGTTAACAATGACAGAAGTTAAGCTAACTATAGTTGTGTTATATTTATCTCCATATCTTCTTATATAATGATGCCTGTAGTTTTTCCAATTTTCTGGAAGTAAGGGATGATAAGGAACATAAGACCATAAGACAAATAAGCAGAAATTCAGACAAACGCGTCTGCTCTACCATTCAATCATGGTTAGTAAGTTTCTCAAAGAAATCTCTCGCCTTCTACCAGTAAGCCTTGATCCCATTAACAATGAAGAACTTAACAATCTCTTTCTTAAATATATTCAATGACTCGGTCTTCGCAGGCTTCTGTTGCAATGAATTCCACAGATTCACAATGCTGTGGCTAATGAAATGATTTATTATCTCCATGGTACACGGTCTTCACTTTTCTCTAAGCTTGTGCACTCGGGCTCTGGTCTCTCCTGCAAATGAAAACATCTCCCGGCATCCACTCTATCTCGTCCGTTCAGTATTCTCTACATTTCAATGCGATCATTCCACCATCCTTCTGCACTATACAGACCTACAGTCCGAACACATTCCACATATGTTAATCCTGTCATTCCTGAGATCACTGTCCTGGACCTCCTCAATACATTCTTCCTGACATACAGGGCCATAAGGGCGACACGGTGGCACAGTGACGAGCACTGTTGCCTCAGAGCGCTTGAGACGTGGGTTCAATTCCCGACTCAGGCGACTGACTGTGTGGAGTTTGTCCGTTCTCCCTGTGTATGCGTGGGTTTCCTTCGGGCGCTCCTGTTTCCTGCCACAGTCCAAAGATGTGCAGGTCAAGTGTATTGGCCATGCTCAATTGCCCGTAGTGTTAGGGGAATGGGTGGGTTGTGCATCGGTGTGCGCTTGTTGGGCCGAAGGGCCTGTTTCCACACTGTAAGTAATCTTTTTTTAAAAAATTGCTCGCAATAGTCAAAATGTGTTCCAATCTGACTAGAGCCTTATAAAGCCTCAGAAGTGCATCCCAACTATTTTCTTCTCACTCCCAGCTCTCTTGCTGACAATCTTAAACGTGTCAATCCCTTTCTTAACGAGAGGAAACAGAATATTGTTCCTTTCTCCATTAACAGACATTAAATGATGTACCCCAGTCAAAGCCGTCCACATGCAATGACACTGTTTCTTTAGTTTTTGAAACCTTCACCTTATGTTGCCAGTATGTCATTTCACCTTGTCGAATATTTACCAGGTTCATGGAACAGGTTGATTGTCAGTTCCCATTCCCTCTGCTTGGAACGAATTTATTGAGCTTTTCACGATTGAATCACAGCATTATTCGTTTCACAGAGTAACATAGCAACTATGAGCAGGAATAAACCATTCAACCATTCGAGACTGCTACACCATTCAATGTGACCTGACTAATCGTTCAACACAGTCCCTGTTACTGCTTTATTCCTGTAGACTTTGACCAACTGAGCTGCAAGAACCATATCTAACTACTTGCAAACTAAAAATTCAATGTTTTCTTCTTGACTGCTTTCAGTGGCAGATAATCCAACAGTCTCCCCACTCACTTTGTCAGGAAAGGTCTCGTGCCTCAGTCCTAAATGGCCTATCTTGTTTGCCTAAGACTGAGAACCCACTTGGTTCTGAAGTCCTGTGATTATCGGGAACATGATTTTCTGCTTTCAACCAACATCATCTTATTAGAATTTATTGAATTCAGGACAATGAGCCCCTCGAGCCATCCAATGAGGTCGTGACATGATTTTCTGAGCATACCCACTGTCTGCCCCATATGTCCGAGACACAGTGAATATAATTCGAAACGATCACATCTTTCTTCATAGAACAGTCCCACCAACTCAGGAATCAGTATTGTACACCTTTAACGAACTGACTCCGTAAATACTCTTCCTCAGAGGAGGAGGTAAAACTGGAGAAATAAAGAAGGTAACATTTTGTTATATGATATTACCTTGTCTTACATGATGTCATGTCATATTACATGATACGATATTAGAGGCTTCGGGGGAACTTTACAGAAGCTTTTAAAAACATGAAGGGCATGGGTATGATGAATAGCCCATGTCTTTCCCCCAGGTTATTGGAGTCCAAAACTATATGGCATATTTTTCAGTGTGAGTGGGATAGACTTAAAATGGGCAACTCTTTTTTCATTCACAGTGTGGCACGACCATGAAATGAATTGCCGAAGCAAGTGATGGCGACAACTACAATTACAACATTTAAAAGACATCTGAGTGAGACTTTAAGTAAGACAGGTTTGGAGGGATATGGACCAAATATTGGTACATGTGATTCGATAAATTTAAGATATCTGGTTGTCATAGGTGACTAAAGGTTCTGTTTCTATGTTCTACATTTCTATGAACTATGACTCCAGACCCACGTCATTATGGGTACGACTGATCTACTCTGTCTCAACATCTCCTTCCAGAACAACGGCACAATGATGTCCCTAGACCAGTTTGCATTCTGCATTTGGCTCCAAACCAAAAGCACTATGGTTATAAGTCATCTCCACAATCTATATGTGACTCCAGATGCTTAACACTCTTTTTATCACTAATCTGCTCTGTCACAAATCTGACTCCAGAACAACAGCACTGTAAATATACTGATCTTCCTTGTCTCTTCATGTGACTCCCGACCCACTGCACGGTGACTACCACTGAACCGCTCTGTGCATGACTCCAGACCCACGGCATCATCGTTACCACTATCTGCTTTGTCTCTGTGTCTCTGAACCCACAGCACTGTGGTTACCACTGTTCGACTCTGGCTCTACATGTGACACCAGAAGCACATTATTGTTGCTATTTCTGAACTGCTCTGTCTCTAAATGCGAATCAAGCCACACCGCACTGTGGTTTCCACTGACCTGCTCCTTCTCTGCTTATAAATGCCAACACATAGCACTTTGTTTACCACTCATCTGCACAGCAATGTGGTCAGTATCCACCTGCCATGTCCGTACAGGTGACTTCAGACTCACAGCACCGTGGTTATGACAGACCTGCTCTGTGACTACAGGGTCATAGCACTGAGTGCACTATTAACCAACTCTGTCTCAATAAGTAAGATGGGGGAAAAAACTATGCTTAGCAATGATCTACTCTGTTTCTGCACCTAAGTTGTCTCCATACGTGACTCCAGACCCACAGCACTGTGGCTACCATTGACCTGCTCACTCTCTACATTTGATCAGACCCACAGCACCCTGGTTACCTCTGACCTGCTGCGAATCCACACGTGACTCTAGTCCACAGAACTGCAGTTACGACTTGTCTGATCTGTGTCTTTATATAACTCCAGACCCATAGCTCTGTGGGTACCACAAAAGATTTATAAGGATATCGTCACTTTGGCGGCTTTGTCGTTGAAGCTTCGTCTCAAGAGGCTGATGATAACATAGAACAGCACAGCACAGAACAGGCCCTTCAGCCCACGATGTTGTGCCGACCATTGATCCTCCTGTATACACCCTCAAATTTCTGTGACCATATGCCTGTCCAGCAGTCTGTTAACTGTCCCCAATGCCCTTATTTCCACAACTGCTGCTGGCAACGCATTCCATGCTCTCACAACTCTCTGTGTAAAGAAACCGCCTCTGACATCCCCTCTATTCGTTCCTCCAGTCAGCTTAAAACTATGACCCCTCGTGTTAGCCATCTCTGCTCTGGGAAATAGTCTCTGGCTATTGACTCTATCTATGCCTCTCATTATCTTGCATACCTCAATTAGGCCCCTGTTCGCCTACTTTTCTCCAATGATAAATGTCCGAGCTAAGTCAAACTCTCTTCATAAGTTAAGCCCTCCAGTCCAGACAGCATCCTGGTATACCTCCTCTGAACCCTTTCCACAGCATCCACATCTTTCCTATAATAGGGTGACCAGAACTGGACGCAGTATTCCAAGTGCGGTCTAACCAAAGTTTTATAGAGCTACAACAACATCTCAAGACTCTTAAACTCAATCCCCCTGTTAATGAAAGCCAAAACACCATATGCTTTCTTAACAACCCTGTCCACTTGAGTGGTCATTTTATGGGATCTTTGTACCTGCACACCAAGATTGCTCTGTTCCTCCACACTGCCAAGTATCCTATCCTTAATCCTGTACTCAGCTTTCAAATTCGACCTTCCAAAATGCATCATATCGCATTTATCCAGGTTGAACTCCATCCGCCACCTCTCAGCCCATCTCTGCATCCTGTAAATGTCCCACAGCAGCCTGCAGCAGCCCTCTATACAGTCAATGACACCTCCAACATTTGTGTCATTTGCAAACTTGCTGACCCATCCTT
>NW_025202092.1:0-2709 GCF_004010195.1 Chiloscyllium plagiosum
AAGAAAGGTGGTGGTTGTGGAGAGTTGTTTTTTTGAACTGGAGGCCTGTGATCAGTGGTGTGCCACAAGACCCGCCTGCTGGGTCCACTACATTTCGTCATTGAGTTAAATGAGTTCGAAATTGAAACAGGAGCTATAGTTATTAAGTTTGCAGATGACACTAAAAGTGGGAGTGCAGTGGATAGCGAAGAAGGTAACGTCAGATTGCAATGTGATCTTGATCAGATGGGCCAATGGAATGAGGAGTGGCAGATGGAGTTAACTTAGAGAAATGTGAGATGCTACATTTTGAGAAAGCAAATCTTAGCAGGACTTCTACACTTAATGGTAAGTTCCTAGGGAGTGTTGCTGAACAAAGAGACTATGAAGTGCAGGTTCAGAGCTCTTTGATTGTAGAGTTGAAAGTAGGAGAGTGAAGATGGCGTTTGGTATGCTTTCCTTTATGGGTCAGGACACTGAGTATAGGAAGTGAGAGGTCATGTCGCTGCTGGACAGGATGTCGGATGGGCCATTTTTGGTATATCGCGTGCAATTCTGGTCTCCTTCCTATCTGAAGCATCTTGTGAAACTTGTAAGGGTTCAGAAAAGATTTATAAGTCGATTATAAATATATACAAGTGTTGGAGAGTTCGAGCGAGAGGGGGAGGCTGAAAGGTTGGGGCTGGTATCTCTGGAGAATCGAATGCTGAGGGATGTCCTCATAGAGCCTTATAAAATCATGAGGGTCATGTATAGGATAAGCAGACAAATTAATTTCCCTGTGTTGGGAGACGTCCGGAACTAGATGGCATCGTTCTAGGTTGAGAGGGTAAAGATATAAAAGGGGCCGAAGGGGTAACATTTTTCACAGAGGGGGTGGTGCGTGTATGTAATGAACTGATAGAGGAAGTGGTGGAGGCACGTATAATTGCAACATTTAAAAGGCATCTGGATGGGTATGTGAATAGGGATCTGGGCCAAGTGCTGGCAAACGGAATTAGGTAAGGTTGAGATATCTGGTCGGCATGGACTAGATGGTCCGAAGTGTCAATTTCCGTGCTGTACATCTCTATGACTATCAAAAATATAAGGTCATATCTGAACGTTTCAAACATGATTTGAAACGCTTTCTTACAGGTAAATAAGGATAAATAAGGATTTGATTGGAATGGCATCTCCAAAGTAAACATGTGTAAAATCTCCAAGCTCTTGTCAAGATTTACCCCACCAGATCACAGACATGCAGAAGAAAACAACTGGTGTGTGAATTCATAAATTAACATGACATAAATAAAAATATCAACAAATCAAGTCATATGAAACGTGTCACTTCCATTGATCTTATGAATTGAGAGAACTTCTCATTCCATCCGAGATGCATTCCGTGATGTGGGACAAGATTATTACTGATGATTTCTGTATTCGTGGACAAGATTTCCTTCTGATGAATATTTCACTCAATTCTCCCCTTTGTAAGAAGTCAGATCGGACTTGTGCATGGGTTGTTCTCACATTGACTACTGTATTCAGTGTGTTTCAAACTACTTGTCATCCACCACCTGTCAGAAGGATAATCATTTGGATACTGAAGTTTCCATGCCAAAAGTTGAACAGAAATTTACAACAAATGTAACACTTTTCAATTAGTACATAGCAAACAGCACAGAATAGGGTGAAGCTACAGAGACAAGTTGTGATAAAAATAGAAGGGCTAGATCTGGTCTTGTTACGTACCCAACAATCCATAATCTAATTGTGGAGATAACTTATTTCAGTGAACTATTGCACATGTTATCAGAAAAAGGTTTCCATTCTTTAAAGGGAAAAAAGTAGGACTTTGCGATATTGAACAGACTCCAGAGCAATCCCAAGAAGAGCAGCTCAGGTCGAATGGCCATGCAAAATTGTCAATAGTTTTCTGGGATGCATAGGTTTAGGTTCATTAATCAGAGGTAAATATAGGATAAGATTGCAGGGGAATGGGACTCGGTGCGATAGTCTTCGGAGGGCTGATGTGGACTTGTTGGGCCCAATGATCTGCTTTCACACAAAAAGAATTCTATGACTCTATGACTGTACATAGCAGAGGTCGTAAACTACAGTTGCGTTTGAGAGTGGTTGTTGTTTGATCTCAGCCTGAAGACACACAGAGAGAAGGGCTCTTCTCAATTCAACCGGAACTTTATATTAAAGTTTATTTGAAAAAAAAACTTGATAACAATTGATTGAAATTAATATCCTTCCCAATTAGCCATTCTCAAATTTGTACAAAAGCTGGAAGAGTTCTTTGTGAGAAACGGCAAATTAATTTATTGGTAAATAATGCAATGCAGCTGGAGAGTATTAAGGCTGTCAGAAGCTTTGTCGGCCCCAAGCGCTGGTGGGGAGTTATCTGGCAGGTATCATTTCAATTTGGTTGCGCCTGGAGCTGTTTATAGAGATTTCCATTATTGACTGCATTTGTTTTTGGTATGAATGTTCACATTAGGGGAATTTGTCTAACAATGGGTACCAATGTTGCAGCAACTACTGTAACGCGGATGGAAATAAAATGTTGTATTTCACTGGGGACCCCAGAGCATTATTGGCTATACTGGCCCCCAAGTAAGAGGAAAACCGCACCCCAATACAACAGCTTTGGGATAGTTCCTGGCCTCTAACATACGTGGTAGTAGAATACCGAAGGAGTGAAGGAAAACGGGGCTAACGACTCCTCTTGACATTTCTGCC
>NW_025202092.1:5913-7564 GCF_004010195.1 Chiloscyllium plagiosum
GAAGCTTCCTCGCTGAAATTGAATATGACACAATCTCTTCCAAAATTCAATCCTTGAGATGGAAAGGAAGAAATCGTAGATTTTTTGGTGTCCAATAAAATGGGAATGGAAATGGAGGGATGCAAATTTCAATATATATGTCAAGTACTTGATGAGCTGAATGGCAGACAACAGTCCCGTCGTATGAAGTGAGTCAGTGATCAATAGGAAAAGCGTGTATGAGAGAGAATCAGAAAAAAATGGCACAATGAATACAGACGGTGAGACACTGAGAAGGGTGATGGAAGACAAGGATATCGATTTGAAAATGGGAAATTAACAACAATTTGTGAAAAGAGCAGGACCTTGGTGTTGAGCGGAATTTATGACTATTGAGGGAGTAGAACGCAGTGATGAGAATTTTAAATTCGAGACCTCACCTGGATGCCACCTCATGATCGACGTCAACACAGGAGTCATATGGTGACAGGACTTGATATGTGCTAATGAGTGACTGACAACCATGGAATTTGATGGAAGCGTATATCTTTGGACTTTCCCTGGGAAAGGTTTGGACAAGCAGAGTGTGGATTTAACAAAGTTAACAATGAGTTTTGACGTTACAATGAGTTTAGGAGGATTGGAATTGGAGACAATGATGGAAATGGCTGGAGGCAAATTTGGTTGAAATCGTAGTCTTGACTTGTGCCAATAATGCGATTGTTTACAGTTGCAGTTCAGGACGATGTTCTGTGGGTATTGTGAGAAACAAAAGCTCACTCACTTTAATAATTTCAGTCCGAGACCAAATATCTGAATCAGGGTCGTTTATTTGTACACTTGCAAGTGCGTGCCTTGTCTAATTGCCACGTAAGGCAATGACAAATGCACAGTAATCGCCAACAAACTCTCGCAATTTATACAGTTTTTTCCCATATGTTTTCCTTATTCCATTGTTTGTTCCCTGCTTCGCTTACGTCATTCATTTCCTTAAGACTGATCCCACAACTTCTGTTTTTCCGGCCTTGTAAGTGACAAATGTCTATCTCTGCTCCCATAAGGGTGTTTGACGTCATCCCATCCTTTGCTTACCATTATCTGCTCCCTCCATCTGCGCTGCCCCTCACAGCATCTTATCACTAAGCCCTTTTAATTGGGGTTTGGTCCTGTGTCTCTGTACAAGTGGGGAAACAGATGTTTTTCCTGTTTGCCCATACACCCACCATTGTTCTGGAATCATGTCTCATGCTAACATACCATTTTCTTTAACGGATTATATGTTTCCTCATTTTTGCTAAGTCAGCTCTCGTCCGAAACAATCCCAAACTAATGTGAATTCATTTACTCTGTATCAGAACCTATTATTGCAGAAATAACATTAATTCACCTATATCCCACAGTATTGAGCAGAGTGCATGCTGATGAGTGAAGAGAATGTACTGGGGTTTTCCAAAGATTTGAAAAAGGATTAGAGTGGGACACTGACACATAGCTTCAAATCGAACATCAAATAGTCCGCACTTGCCAGTGCAGAAATAGCAGAGAACATTGGAGAGACCCTCGCTAATTATCGATATTTCAGATGGATCTGAGTGTGAGGTGAGAAGTGAAATTTGAACAGCGACCTGTGTCAAAAACCCGTAAAATGCACAGGGATTTGTTTCATTGACAA
>NW_025202093.1:0-7564 GCF_004010195.1 Chiloscyllium plagiosum
CCCCTAATCTTGAGGCCATGTCTCCTGGTCCTAGTCTCACCCACCAGCAGAAACAATTTGCTTGCTGCTATCTAATGCATCGCTTTCATAATTTAATATGTTTCTATAGGATCCCCTCTCATTCTTCTAAATTCTAGTGCATACAGTCTCAGGTGGCTCAACCTCTCCTCATAGGGTAATCCCCTCATTTCCGGAATCAACCTGGTGAACCTCCTCTGCACCACCTCCAAAGCCAGTACAGAGGAACTTCAATTATCCAGCATCTAATTTAACTGAATTCTGGATTGACCGAACAAAATCACAAGGTCCTGATGCTTGGCTAACTATGTTATCTGGCATTCGATGAACTGAACAAAATACTCCCCGCCCATGACCTTCAGATAATCGAGGTTCCTCTATACATCCTTCCTCAAATAAGGAAACCAGAACTGCACACAATATTCTAAGTGTGACCTCACCAACACCTTGTACAAGTACAGCAGAACCTCCCTGCTCTTAAATTCAATCCCTCTAGCAATGAAAGCCAATATTCCATTTGCCTTCCTGATTACCTGTTGCACCTGCAAATCAACGTTTAGCGATTCGTGTATGAGCACTCCTAAGTCTCTCTGCACAACAGCATGCTGCAATCTTTCACCATTTAAACAATACCTCTGACCTACTATTTTTACTTCCAAGTGGATAACCTCATATTTACCAACATTGTACTCATTCTGCCAGACCCTTGCCCACTTACTTAACCAATCTAAGTCTCTTTGCAGACCTTCCACATCCTCTGCACAGTTGCCTTCCCAATCAATTTAGTGATATTAGCAAACTTGGATATGTTACACTCAGTTTCCTCTTCCACATCATTTATATATATATATATCATGAATAGTTGAAGTCCCAACACCAATCCCTGTAGCATCCCGCTCACCTCTGATCTCCAACCAGAAAAATACCCATTTATCCCAACTCTCTGCTTTCTATTGGTTAACCTGTCCTCTATCCATGCTAGTACATTCCCCGCAACTCCATGCATTCTTATCTTATGGATGAGTCTTTTATCCGGCACTTTATCGAACGCCTTCTGGAAATCCAAGTATGCAAAATCCACTTGTTCCCCTCCATCCACTGCACTTGTTACATCCTCAAAGAACTCTGCTACGTTTGTCAAATACAACCTTCAAACAGGAACCAGCACAGTTTGGTATCAAGAGAAGCTGTAGGCTTTAAACCTGTCTTCAAAGTTTGGACTATTCTTTCCACCAGTCCATTGGATTTTGGATGGTATGGAGCAGCCCTTACATGCCGAATTCCATTCGACTTAAGGAAATAATCAAATTCTCTGCTGATAAATGATGGCCCATTGTCTGTGACCAATACCTCAGAGAGTGTGTGTATCGCAAAAGATGCTTGTAAATTTTCAATCATCATCCCCATTTTGATGAATGAATTCTATATATGTCCAACCACTTTGAATAGGCATCCACAATGACTAAAAACAAAGAGCCCATGAAAGGACCAGTATTGCCAATGGGTAACTGAATCCAGGGTTTACCCAGCTAGTCCCACAAATTTGGGGAAATTGCTGGTGGCACTTTTTGTCCTTGTTGGCATTCTGGGCACTGCCCCACCAACACAGTTGTGGTGGCATCCATTCCTGACGGCCAGACATAACTTTTCACCAACATCTTCATTTGGAAACCCTGAGATGACCCTGATGGAGTTCAGCCAATGTTTGCTTGGGAGAATCACTCTGGCTCTCTGTAATAAAATGCCATCATCTACGGTCCAGGTCAAGGTCCAGGTCCAGAAAGATTTCAATTTTGGTTGTGACGACCCTTTTGTTTCCCCATCACCACTATGTGCTTTAGTTTTGCCAGAACTGGATCCTTTTTAATCCGCAGTCTGATATTTCAGTGGTGATGGAAATGTATCCAAAAAATTTAAAATCAGAATGGACTCTTCCTTCGGTGGCAACACTGCTCCCGTATCTGCCAATGGGAGATGGCTCAAGGCATCCTCATTTGCTACTCGGCCTCGCAGAGAGTGTTCCAACTTATAATTGAATGCACTTGGAAGAACAGCCCACCACTGAATTCAACCCGAATTGTGGCATGGCCTTGTCCACTTCGAGTAGCCCCAACTAGCGCTTGTGGTCTGTTACAGTTAGAAATTTACATCCGTACAAGTATTAGTGGAACTTTCTCACACCAAAGATGACTGCCAAACATTCTTTCTCTATCTGGGAGTATTTGCACGCTGCACCCGCCAAAGTCCAGGAAGCATGTGCTATTAGGAGTTCCTCTCCATTGGGCCACCTGTGAGCCACACTACCCTGATACCATACAGGGCGGCATCGCACATCAGCACCAGATCTCGTCTGGTATCATTGTGTGCCAACACCTTAGACAATGACAGCTGCTCCTTCTCTTCCCTAAACACTACATCTTGGCTACAAGACCATATCCAAGGCTGATCCTTTTTCAATAGCAGATGTAAGGGTGCCAAGATGGAGTCGAACTTTCCTTAATAATTTACTATTCTGACGAACCACCTAAGCACCAGTACAAACATGGGAGCTGGGGCATCTTTGATCGCCCTTATTTTATTTTCCAAAGGGTGTAACCCAATCTTGTTAACTGTGTAGCTCAATTAGATCACCTGGGGTGCCTGGAACACATATTTTCCCCTTCTAAGACATATCCCACCTTGGAGAAACATTTAAAGTCTACGTCCAAATTCTCTAAGTACTCTATTAGTCTTCCCTATTATTAGCACATTATCCCATTATATGGCGACCTGCAGTAGACCTTGTGAAATGTTTGCCATATTCCACTGAAAAATGGCACTGCCTGATGATATCGCAAATGGCACTCCCATATATTGATACAAATCCTTATGGGTATTAATGTAGCATACTTCTGGGAATCCTCATCCACCTGCAATGACTAGCACACATGGGTTATGTCCAGTTTAGTGAAGGATGCCTCCTGCCAGGTTTGACTAAACACGCTATGCGAGGGATTGGGTATTTGTCCTGCTGCAGGAAACGGTCTACCATTTATTTAAAATCCCACTTGGCTTCACAATTGGTATGACTGGTGCTGTCCATTTCACAAACTGCACTGGTTTGATGATTCCTTTGTTTCCCAACTTCCTGATTTCGGCCTCTACTTTTGCACGTAAGGCAAATGGCACAGGCTCGGCCTTGCAGATCATGGAATTGTTTCCTGGTCAACACACAAGATGGTCTTGGCTCCTTTGATAGTCCCTAGGCCTTCCTGAGAAATGTTTGCATATTTAATTAGGACTTCTTTCAGACAGCCATTAACTAACTGAGAAATGTTGAACCTGTCAAGGCAAATCTTTCTCAACCAATTTCACCCTGTCAGGCTTGGGCCCAAGCCTTTCACCACAGTCAGTTGAACCATTTAGCCAAGGCTTAGATTTTGTTAGGTTTTTGCTGTGATATGATTGAGACTCCCTCTGTCCAGGATATGTCTTGTGTAAGGATTTGCAATTGCCTTCAATCAAGTGGTGTACCCCAGCTTAGTTGGCCTGGTGAGGGTCAGGTTGTAAGTTTGCTCACTGAGCTGGAAGAAGTTTTCTCAGAAGTTTTGTCACCATGCTAGGTAACATTGTCAGTGAGCCTCTGGTAAAGCCCTGGTGTACTGCCCTGCTTGTTATTTGTGTGTCTTGGTCTGTTGTGGTGGGTGATATCACTTCCGGTTCTTTTTCTGAGAGGTTGATAAATGGGGTTTAAACTGATGTTTATTGATGGAGTTCTGGTTTGAATGCCAGGCCTCTAGGAATTCCTGTGTGTGTCTTTGTTTAACCTGTCCCAGGATGGATGTATTGTCCCAGTTGAGCTGGTGTCCCTCATCATCTGTGTGTAAAGATACTAGTGATAGTTAGTTGTCTTTTTGGTGGCTAGTTTCCTAACAGTCTGTCTAAAGTGACATTTGTTGCAGTTCTTATAGGGTATTTTGTATTTGTTTGTTCTGCTGGTTGTTGGTACAGAGTCCTTTAGATTCACCAAGATCTGTTTCAGTGTGCTGGTAGGTTTTGGGCTGCCATGATGCCAAGGGGTCAGAATAGTCTGTTCATCATCTGAGATGTATTTAATGTACGGTAATGTGACTAGAGTCTCTGAGCGGGTTGTCTTGTTTAGGTTTATTGTGGAAGAATTGGTGGACTGTGCTTATCAGGTACCTGTAGTTCTTGAACAGGCTGTATAGGTATTTTTCTTTTGACTTCTCATAGTTCCTCAGTGCTGCAGTGTTATGGCTCATTTAAATAATGTCCTGATGCAGCTCTGTTTGTGGGCGTTGGGTTGATTTGCTCCTGTAGTTGAGTATCTGGTCAATGTCACTTTTTGCAGCTCTCCATTGGCTTTTAGTTCTACTGTGAGTCTAGTAAGGGATGCCTGTTGTTCCCTTCCTCATTAGTGAACTTTATATTGGTAAAGATGTTGTTTGTGTTTGTGGGTTTCTTCTAATTTTGTTCCGTTTCATGATGACAAAGGTTTCATCCACATAGCAGACCCAAAGCTTGAGCTAGTTCTCGGGGAGGGCTGTTTGTTCCAACCTCTGCATAACTGCTTCTGCCAAGAATCCTGATATTGGTGATCCCATAGGTGTCCCATTGATTTGTGTAGGTCTTGTCATTGAAGGTGAAGTGTGTTGTGAGGCACCAGTCTACTAGTTTGAGGATGCTGTCCTTGCTGGTGGAGTTGGTGCTGTTTGGTGTTTGTGTCCTTGGTTCGTCTAGTCGTGAGGTCAGTGTTTCTTTGGCCAGGTTGGTGTTAATTAATGTGAATATCGCTGTCATGTCAAAGAGGATGATCAGATCGTCATTTCCTATCTTGGTGTCTTTGAGGGTGGCAACTTCCATCAGTATATCCAGTAATCATAAACTTCACTTGCTGCATTTTCTAATAATGAAGCCAGATTAGTGCTTGTTTGAAGTCCAGTTGGGCTTCAGCTAGGCACTTGTGTGGTTACATCATTAATCCTACATACCAAACGACCTCTCAGAATCTCATTAAAGGATAAACCAAGGTTATGTGACTCTGTGAGCTGTTAAACCTTTTCAAACATCCTGACACCAATTTCCCCAGTTCTGTAATTGCTGAGTAAAACTGATAGCACCTCAGAATTGTAAGAGACTTGGGTTTCAAAATATTCCTTCAATAAATCCATCAACTCTTGAGAGGTGTTTGCATGTGCCTCAGGAAATGTTAGGCAGCCAATAATTGAAAAAGCTGCAAGTCCACAAGCTGACAGGAGAATTACTCGTTGCTTTCTATCTGTCCCAATGTCATTTGCCTGGAGAATATAACACCTACTGGGCTCAGTCTTTGACAGCAGGATCAAATGAGTCAAGCTTCCCAAATAACACCATAGTGCCAGAAATGCTTACCCCCAACTCAAAGATGACTGTTGTGAGCAAATTTCTTCAGGAGCATCTCTTCTTTTCCTCTCGTTGCAACTGAGATAACTCCACAGAGACTGACATCACATCACCATGTCACCCTTTGTTTACACGTGTGTAGTACTTGAGTGTGGTCCAGCTTCCTTGGAGCCAGCTCTGAGTGAACTGAACCTCTGACACTCTTGTTTATAGTATATTTTATTAACTATTACAAACTGCAAACAAACAGCTAACATGAACAGCCTGTACAAGAAATAGCAATTTACAGGGGAAGGGGCAGCAAAGCCAGACCCCTCAAAATCCACAGTACAACCAGATCGCAGACAAATGAGGTAACCTAGAATCCCACCTTCCATTATAAAGAAGGAAACAGTGAACACAATCATCTCCAGACAGTTCGATAAACTGATCAATAAAACAGTGCAAATAACACAGACAACCCTGCAAACCAGCAAACCACTTGTCCCTTCCACCTTGCAGCCACTCAAAGGCAGCCTGCCCCTACGCCTCTTTTGGGTGACGCTCCTTTTTTTTTATTAAACAGTGCAAGTTAGAAACAGTGAACAATGAACCGCAGTTTACAAGAAACAGCAATTCACAGGGAAAGAGGCAACAAAGCCAGACCCCCAAACCCCACCGTACAGCAAGTTCACAGGGAAAAGAGGACGAACCTCAAATCCCACCTTATTATCTCAAAAAGGAAACAATAGACGCAATCGCATATGAACAGTCCGATAAACCGAACAATAAAACAGTGCAAATAACACGGACAACCCTGGCAACTCAGCAAATCACACGACCCACCCACCTTCCAGACACTCAAAGTCAGCCCGCCCCCAGCCCCTTCCGGCTGACACTCCTGTTTATATTTTTTCCTGACTATATTATTTTATTCAACAATACAATTTACAAGCAAGCAATTAACATTAATAACTGAATACAGACAAACAGCAATTTACAAGGGAGAGGATCAGCAAAGCCAGGCCTCAAACCCGACCATTCAACCAGTTTCCAGGGAAATGAGGACAAACCTCAAATCCCACTTTCCGTCATCATGAAGGAAGCAGTAACAAATACAGACATGACCATCCAATTAGATAAGAATCGGTGCATAGAATACAGACTCCTCCCCCAGCAACCCAGCAAGCCTCCCACCTTCTGGCCACTGTAAGGCAGACTGCCCCTACACCCCTTCTGGCTCACTGTCTGTCCCATGCCCCTTCCAGTTCTCAATCCGCCCTGGCACACCTTCCAACCTCCTCTAGAACAGCCCGTGGCCAGAAGGTGTGTCAGGACAGTCCACAGGCCAGATGGTTCATTGGGGTGGACGAGAGCCAGATGGCACGTAGGGGCAGACCGAGAGCTAGCAGGTGGGCAGGCTGTCCTCAGCACTGTAACCCTGGGCAGGTACCAGGGTGGGCTGTCAGAGAGGTAGTCGGAAGGTACGAACAGCGGTTAAGGAAGCCAAAAGGTGGGTAGGCCGTCCTGATTGCTGTAGATACTCCTAATTATATCTGTCAGCCAGGGCTCCCTCATCGGACCAAGTTGACAGCCCCAATTAAGGAATTTATATTCTAAGAGGTCTACCTGGCTTATCTCATCACAATCCTACAGAAACAACATTTTAATGTCTATCCTGTTAGGGCCCTTCAGAATCTTGTATTTCTCAACGTGTTTGCCTCTCATTCTTCTAAACGCCAGAAACACAGCCTCAAATTATTCATGATCAAACAAATTCATCACGCAAGGAACCAACATAGTGAATCAACAGTGCACCACCGCCATTATATGTTTTCCTAAATGTCAAGACCAAAACTGTTCACCATAACGCTGTACAGTTTTACCAATACTTCTTTATTCCTGCACTCCAACCCCTTTACAAGAAAGGCCAAAATCTATTTACCATCCTGATTGCTTGCTGCACCTGTCCACTGACGTTCAGCATCATTGCACAGGCACCCCCAAATCCTTTTAAACATTAACACTTACAATGAATTTATAATCCACACACTCAGACTGACAGTCTGGATTTATAAATTCAAATCCCATGATAGCAACTGAGGGATTACAACTTAATTAAATAAACATTAAATGAAAAGATGAGACCACCAGCAGTGACCATGGCCACTGCCAGATTCCACTC
>NW_025202094.1:0-3186 GCF_004010195.1 Chiloscyllium plagiosum
TACGCGCACACATATACACACACACACACACACACACACACGTTAACAGTCATATAGACACACACAGTTCAGGAATGTCCATTCAGCCAAACTGATATTCCATTGGTGAGATGAAGCATCCTTGATAAGGCCAGTGTTTGTTGCCCATCCCTAAATGCCCTTGGACTCAGGAGCTTGTTCACTCATTGCAGAGGGTGAATTGTATTGCTGTGAGCCTGGAGTCACATGTAGGCCAAACTGGGTAAGGTTGGCAGTTTCCCTCCCTGAAGGACGAGATGGGCTTTTATAACAATTGATGATAGTTATCAATGTCACCATGATTGATGCCACCTTTCAGTTGCAGATATTGCTGACTGAATTTAAATCCCACCAGTTGCTTTGGGATTGGAGCTTACAGCTCTAGGACACTGTCCTGGAATTGGTACAACACCAATTCTGGTCTCCTTCCCATCGGAAAGATGTTGTGAAACTTGAAAGGGTTCAGAAAAGATTTATAAGGATGCTGCCAGGGTTGGAGGATTTGAGCTATAGGGAGAGGCTGAACAGGCTGGGGCTGTTTTCCCTGGAGCGTCGGAGGCTGAGGGGTGACCTTATAGAGGTTTACAAAATTATATAGGGTAAATAGGCAAAGTCTTTTCCCTGGGGTTGGGGAGTCCAGAACTAGAGGGCATAGGTTTAGGGTGAGAGGGGAAAGATATAAAAGAGACCTAAAGGGTGACTTTTTCACGCAGAGGGTGGTACGTGTATGGAATGAGCTGCCGGGGAAGTGGTGGAGGCTGGTACAATTGCAACATTTAAAAGGCATCTGGATGCGTAAATGAATAGGAAGGGATTGGAGGGATATGGGCCCGGTGCTGGCCGGTGGGACTAGATTGGGTTGGGATATCTGGTTGGCATGGACAGGTTGGACCGAAGGGTCTGTTTCTATGCTGTACATCTCTATGACTCTATGACTTTATGACCATGTCCCTTCGTGTTGGAAACATAACCTTTTAAAATTTACTTTATAAGAAAATCAAGGAGAAGGCTAGGGAAAGTAATGACTCAACGCCATCACATCATCTCTCTCGAAGACTCTTACATACTGGAATTGTATTTGACCACAGTCAGATGCCTTAATATTCAGTCAGGGAACTCAAGCTTGTGAGATTTCAGTGCTGACTGGGATTATGCTTTTGCCCATTATACCAGCTATGTCCCTCAGAAGTTGATATAAGGCATCGTCGACATAGTTTTGGAAAGTGATCAATCATTTCTGACAAATCTCACAGAATATGTTTTCGGAAAGAGCTAACTTTGTGGTTGAAAGAGCTGGTGGGTGAACAATGTGCCCTTGAGATTTGACCAAAGGTTTTCAGACTGCGCTGTGCCTGGGAAGTTGGGAGCAGCTGTCGTGAGTGGAGAGCTTGCTAGATCAGGTGAACGGTGGTTTCAGAATGTGAATTAGCTGGTGGGATCCTCTGACCAGGTTGGACTTTGAGTGATAAAGGTTCAAGCTGCCCCCAGCTGAGATGATCCAGGCTGCACCAGCTCAGAGATAGTCACACTGCTGACTGGGAGCTCACTCACTAAGACTTCCCAACACTGAGGCTGCTGACAGCTAGTTCCAGTTCACCGGCAATTCTGCACCTCCTCAAGGAGATGCCCACTCAGATGCAGCGGAACATAGAAGAAAAGCTTCAAAGACAATGGAGCAACAGGTCAGAGAAAGGGCTCCGCAGGTTCATTGGTGTACACCAGGAGGAGAGGAGGACAGAGGTTTCTAGGAGACACTGTGAAGGGAAGGGAGTGCAGAAAGGTGGATTTGAGTTGTCCAGTCACAAGGAATTGGCTGTGTTGCCAATGACTTATCGTGAGGAGTTAAGGTCAATGAAAGGATCTTCAGATGCCATCTCCCACCCACAGACTTCATGCATCACTCATTGGGACACACCAGTCGATTCCACACCTCATCCACACACACGGAGCAATGGTACCAGGCACACACCCAAACCCTGTGTCTCCCATATGTATGCAACGCACTCATTAACACTGTCCCATAGAAAGGTCAGAAATAGACGCTAGAGGAGACCATTCAGCCCATTGAGACTGCTGCTTTCAATAAAATCATGGCTGGTCATCCAACTCAATCCCCTGTACCCGCTTTCTCCTCCAACCCCTTTGACCCCTTCAGCCCAAGATCGATATCTCACTCTTTCTTGAAAACACAATGTTTTGGCTTCAACCACTTTCTGAGGTAGAGAATCCCACAGACCCACCACTCTCTGGGTGAAGATATTTCTCCTCATCATAGTGCCAAATAGTCTCCACATCCTGAGACTGTGAGCCTGAGTTCTGGACTCCCCAATCATTGGGAACATACTTCCTGTGTTTACTCTCTCTAGTCCTGTTGGAATTTTATACGCTTCTCTGAGAATCCCCTCCTGATTTTTCGAAATGCCAACTTAACTGATCCGGTCTCTCTTCATGCATCAGTCCTGCCATGCCAGGAATCATGATGTAGAGGAGCTGATGTTGGACTGTGGTGTACAAAGTTAAAAATTGCACAACGCTAGGTTATAATCCAACAGGTTTGATTGGAAGCACCAGCTTTCAATGCGCTGCTCTTTGATCAGGTAGCTTGTGGGGCAGGATCAGAGGAAACAGAATTAATAGGAAAACATTTACTATAAACCTGCTGGACTATAACCTGGTGCTGTGTGATTTTAACTTTGCCCCAGGAATCAATCTGGTAAACTATCATTGCACTCGCTTCATTGCCAGATCAATCCTCCTCAGCGGAGGCGGTCCCATCTCTATGTCAGGATGGTATCTAACCACAAGGAGCAGTCGAGCTTATTCCAGGTATGGCAGCAGCTGCTGAGCCTGACAGAGGAGAGTTGACCCAGACTGGATGAGAAAATGAGGGCTGCAGATGCTGGAGATCAGAGCTGAAAATGTGTTGCTGGAAAAGCGCAGCTGGTCAGGCAGCATCCAAAGAGCAGGAGAATCGACGTTTCGGGCATGAGCTCTTCTTCAGGAATGAGGAGGGTGTGTGCCAAGCAGGCTAAGATAAAAGGTAGGGAGGAGGGACTTGGGGGAGGGGTGTTGGGAATGCAATAGATGGAAGGAGGTTAAGGTGAGGGTGATAGGCCGGAGTGGGGGTAGGGGCAGAGAGGTCAGGAAGAAGATTGCAGATTAGGAAGG
>NW_025202094.1:3729-7566 GCF_004010195.1 Chiloscyllium plagiosum
GGGCAGGGTGGGAGGAGGTGTAGTCTAGGTAGCTGTGGGAGTCGGTCGGTTTATAGTAAATGTCCGTGTCGATTCGGTCACCCGAGATAGAAATGGAAAGGTCTAGGAATGGGAGGGAGGAGTCTGAGACGGTCCCGGTGAATTTGAGGTCGGGGTGGAAGGTGTTGGTAAAGTGGATGAACTGTTCAACCTCCACATGGGAGCATGAGGCAGCGCCGATACAGTCATCGATGTAGCGGAGGAAAAGGTGGGGGGTGGTGCCAGTGTAGCTGCGGAAGATGGACTGTTCCACATATCCTACGAAGAGGCAGGCATAGCTGGGGCCATGCGGGTGCCCATGGCTACTCCTTTGGTTAGGAGGAAGTGGGAGGATTGGAAAGAGAAGTTGTTCAGAGTGAGGACCAGTTCAGTCAGTCGAAGGAGGGTGTCAGTGGGTACTGGTTGGTACGGCGGGAAAGGAAGAAGCGGAGTGCTTTGAGTCCTTTGTGATGGGGGATGGAGGTGTACAGGGACTGGATGTCCACGGTGAAGATAAGGCATTGGAGACCGGGGAAGTGAAAATCATGGAAGAGGTGGAGGGCGTGGGTGGTGTCCCGAACGTAGGTGGGGAGTTCTTGGACTAAGGGGGACAGGACCGTGTCGAGGTATGCAGAGATGAGTTCAGTGGGGCAGGAGCAGGCTGAGACTGCACCAGATACTGCACCAGACACTTGCACCAGACACTTGCACCAGACACTTGCACCAGACACTGCACCAGACACTGCACCAGAGACTGCACCACACACTACACCACACATTGCACCAGACATTACACCAGATGTCGCACCAGACACTTGCACCAGACACTTGCACCAGACACTTGCACCAGACACTGCACCAGAGACTGCACCACACACTACACCACACATTGCACCAGACATTACACCAGATGTCGCACCAGACACTGCACCACACACTGCACTAGACACTACACCAGATGCTACACCAGACATTACAGCAGACACTACACCAGACACTGCACCAGACACTGCAGCAGCCACTACGCCAGACACTACGCCAGACACTATACGAGAGACTGCACCACACACTACACCACATACTGCACCAGGCACTGCAACAGACTCTGTGCCAGACACTATACCTGATGCTACACCAGACACTATACCACACACTGCACTAGGCACTACGCCAGACACTACACCCAACAGCAAACCACACACTGCACCAGGCACTACACCAGATTCTACACCAGACACCACTGCAGACAATGCACCAGACACTGCAACAGACACTACACCAGACACTGCACAACACAGTGCACCAGACACTACACCAGGTAATACACCAGACACTACACAAGAGACTACACTAGACAGTGCACCAGACACTACATGAGACATTGCACTAGACACTGCACCAGACACTGCACCAGACACTGCACCAGACACTGCACCAGACACTGCACCAGACACTACACTAGATTCTACACTGGACACCATTCCAGACAATGCACCAGACACTGTGCCAGACACTGCACTACATACAGCGCCAGACACTGCACCACACACTGCACCACACACTGCACCAGACACTACATCAGACACTGCAACAGACACTACAACAGGCACTACACCAGACACTACGCCAGACACTATGCCAGAAACTGCACCAGACTCTGTGCCAGACACTACATCAGACAATGATCCAGACTCTGTGCCAGACATTACACCAGACACTGCACCAGAAACTACACCAGACATTTCACCAGACACTGCACGAGACATTACACCACACACTTCACCAACACTACATCAGTCATTATACCAGACACTACACCAAACACTGCACCAAACACTGCACCACACACTGCACCACACACTGCACCAGACACTACATCAGACACTGCAACAGACACTACAACAGGCACTACACCAGACACTACGCCAGACACTATGCCAGAAACTGCACCAGACTCTGTGCCAGACACTACATCAGACAATGATCCAGACTCTGTGCCAGACATTACACCAGACACTGCACCAGAAACTACACCAGACATTTCACCAGACACTGCACGAGACATTACACCACACACTTCACCAACACTACATCAGTCATTATACCAGACACTACACCAAACACTGCACCAAACACTGCACCACACACTGCACCACACACTGCACCAGACACTACATCAGACACTGCAACAGACACTACAACAGGCACTACACCAGACACTACGCCAGACACTATGCCAGAAACTGCACCAGACTCTGTGCCAGACACTACATCAGACAATGATCCAGACTCTGTGCCAGACATTACCTACACACTGCACCAGACACTGCACCAGACTCTGCACCAGACACTACACCAGATGCCACACCAGACACTGCCCCAGACACTGCCCCACACACTGCCCCAGACATTACACCAGACACTGCACCACATACTGCAACAGACACTACACCAGATGTTTCGCCAGACATTACACCACACACTGCACGACACACTGCATCAGACACTGTACCAGACACTGCACCAGACAGTGCACCACAAACTGCACCAGACACTACACCTGATGCCACACCTGACACTGCACCAGACACTGGACCAGACACTGCATCAGATTCTTCACCAGGCACTACACGGATACTGCACCAGACACTGGACCAGACACTGCACCAGATTCTACACCAGACAACACTCCAGACAATGCACCAGACAGTACACCAGATGCTACACCAGACACTGCGCCAGACATTGCACCAGACAATGCACCAGACACTGCACCACACACTGCACCACGCACTGCACCACACACTGCACCACACACTGCACCACACACTGCACCACGCACTGCACCAGACACTGCACCACGCACTGCACCACACAGTGCACCACACACTGCACCAGACATTAAATCAGTCACTACACCAGACTCTGCACCAGAGATTTCGCCAGACACTGCACCAGACATAACACCACACACTGCACCAGACATTACACCAGACACTGCACCAGACATAACACCAGACACTGCACCAGATAGTACACCAGACACTGCACCACACACTGCTCCACACACTGCAACAGACACTACACCAGACATTTCGCCAAACACTGCACGAGACATTACACCACACAATGCACCAGACAGTACATCAGTCATTACACCAGACACTGCACCACACACTGCACCACACATTACATCAGACATTACACCAGACATTACACCAGACGCTGCACCAGACACTGCACCAGACACTACACCAGACACTACACCAGACACTGCACCACACAGTGCACCAGACATGGCACCAGACATGGCACCAGACATGGCACCAGACATGACACCAGACATGACACCAGACATGACACCAGACATGGCACCAGACATGGCACCAGACATGGCACCAGACATGGCACCAGACATTACACCAGACACTGCACTACACACTACACCAGACACTGCACCAGACACTGCACCAGACACTGCAACAGACACTATACCAGACATTTCGCCAAACACTGCACGAGACACTACACCAGACACTACACCAGACACTGCACCAGACACTGCGTCAGACACTGCACCAGACACTGCGTCAGACACTGCACCAGACACTACACCAGACATTTCGCCAAACTCTGCACGACACATTACACCACACACTGCACCAGACAGTACATCAGTCATTACACCAGACATTACACCAGACACTGCACCAGACAGTACATCAGTCATTACACCGTACACTGCACCACACACTACCCCAGACACTACCCCAGACACTACACCAGACACTGCACCACACAGTGCACCACACAGTGCAC
>NW_025202095.1:0-7566 GCF_004010195.1 Chiloscyllium plagiosum
TGCGGTGTTGTTCTTCCAAGTACTGCTGCTGCATCTTTCTGGAGTTAAATCCTGGTGGAGATTCCTCACTTTCAAATCTGTGGTGTGACAATTCTTCAGATTCTAATACCACCTCCCTACACTTCTGGAAATGTCAGGTCTGTAGCTTACCTTCTTATCCTCGAGGTTCAGCGGTTTGTTTGATACAGCCTGTCCTGCAAAAAAAAAACCCTTTACGTCAGGGCCTTCCTTTCACAGACAGATTTAATTGTCCTTTTGTCATGAGATTATTAAACACTTAGCTCATCTGTCCCAGGAAACAACTCGTTGTTTTGCATCCTTCTTCCGAGGGATGGTTAACTAGCAGAAATTAGGCCATTCAGCCCATTGAGTCTGCTCCACTATTCAATCGTGGCTGATAAGTTTCTTAACCCAAACTCCCCATAACCCTTGATACTGAAGAATGATTGTATGGTGGAGCAGACTCAATGGGCTGAATGGCTTAATTTCTGCTTGTGAGGTCTTATGATGTAACAGTTTCTCAGTGGCCCTTTTGATTCTTGGTCCAGAAAGAGTTATTGCTGACTCAGGCAGTTTGGAAAGTTCTGGAGTTTACAAGACCACACCACATTTCTCTCTTCCTCCTCCTGAGATACTGGCAATTCCCAAGATCCCTTGGTATCCCTGAAAACAATCAATGTGTCTATAAATCTCTGCTTCTACTTTGGAACAGAAGGATTATGGGGAGAAAATTCAGAAATCTGATGTGCAAAGGGACTATGGAGTTCGACTCCAGGATTCTCTCAAGGTAAACTTGCAGGTTGAGTCACTAGTTGGGGAGGCAAATGCAAGGATGGCATTTATTTTGATCAGACTTGAATATAAAAGCAGGGATGTACTTCTGAGACTGTGTAAGGCTCCGGTCAGGCCACAATTGGAGTACTGTATGCAGTTTTTTGGCGTAAATATCTCAGGAAGGATAGCCCTGGAACATGTTCAGAGGAGGTTCTTCAGAATGGTCCAGGAATGATAGCTCTAAAATATAAAGACCATCCTATGGTCTTATGATAAGCTGATGTGTGGAGCGGTGGGGGGAGGGGGTGGGGGGAGATGAAGAGAGAAAGACAATTAAGGTGAAGCTGGATAGAGACGAAGGAAATATGAGAATTGTATGATAAATGGCAGAACTCATAGGAGCACTGGCATACAGAAGGATTTGGGCATATAGATCCGTGGAAGTGGTAATGCAGGCGGGTACGGTGGTCAAGAAAAAACCCAGCACGCTTCCTTGAGTGTAAGAGTTGGCTAGTTATGCTACAGCTATTTATTCTGGCCACATTCGGAATACTACGTGCAGTTCTGGTCGCCACACTACCGGGAGGATGTGGGTGCTCTGGCAAAGTGTACAGACAAGGTTCACCAGGGCTCTCGTTATGAGGAGAAGTGGCATAAACCTGGATTGTTTTCTCTGGAAATACAGAGGCTGAGGGGAGACCTCGACAAAACGATGAGATACACAGATTGACTGGACAGAGGTGGCAGGGTAGATCAGTGGTTTGCATTGATGCCTCACAGTGCCAGAGACCCGAGTTCGAGTTCAGTCTCAGGTGTCTGAGTGCAGTTTGCACATTCTCCCTGCACCTCACCTCTCATGTCTGCATGGGCTTCCTCCTACATTCCAAAAATGTGTAGGTTAGGATGGATTAGGCATGCTAAATTACCCATAGTGTCCAGTGACAGGCAGGTTAAGTTGGATTGTCTGTGTGTAAATTACCCCAGTGTTCAGGAATGTGTATGTCAGGTGCATTAGTCAGGAGTAAATATAGAGTAATAGGGGTAGGGGAATGAGTCCCTGTGGGTTAATCTTTGGAGGGTCGCTGTTGACTTGTTGGGCTGAATCGTCTGTTTCCACCCTGGAGGGATTCTATGATAGTCAGAGGCTTTTTTTGCCTCCAGGGTGGGAAGGTCAACTAAAAGAGGGCACAGGTTCGAGACGAGAGGGGACTGTCTGGGAAGAGGTGGTGGTGGTGGTGGGGATTCACACAGAGGGCTGGTGGGGGTTCCTGGAACGCACTGTCAGTGGAGGTAGTGGAAAAAGGCACCTTATCAACGTTTCAGGTGTATCTTGATAGACACATGAACGGGAGGTGAACAGAGGAACAGAATCCACACATGGGCCATAAACAGCAGGTTCAGTGTATTAGATTCCCTACAGTATGGAAACACGCTCTTCGGCCCAGCAAGTCTACACCAACCCTCGGAAGAGTGACCCAGCCAGACCCATTCCCCTATTCTATATTTACCCCTAACTAATGCACCTAATACTATGGGCAATTTAGCATGACCAATTCACCTGACCTGCACATCTTTGGACTGTGGGAGGAACCCCACGCAAACACGGGGAGAATGTGCAAACTCCACAGAAATCGAACCTGGGTCCCTGGTGCTGTGAGGCAGCAGTGCTAACCACTGAGTTACCGTGCCGCCCCACTACAGGTTTCCTCCACTATCTGAAAGTAGAGCATTCCTATGAAACCTTTCGTAAGCTGACATAGAGTAAAGCGAAGAAGCAATTACCATGAATTAATTTAAATTATGCCTTTCTTTGTAAAAGCGAAAATCCTCTTCGAATTTCTTTTGGTTTGTGAAAACAGTTATTAATGTAGGTCTTTCGTAAAAGTCAAGTAGTGTAAATTTAATTTTCGAAAAGTGGGGGATACCTTTATGCTGATGGAGGGGAGATGCGAGGCAATGAAGAGGGGTGGGTGGAGGCACAGGTGGAGAATAAACACTGACAGAGACCAGTTGAGCTGCCCGACCTGGCCCTGTGATGGAGACTTAATGGGACCGAGACAAATGTATCTATTTCAGGTATAGCTGCAGTATTCTCCATCCAGGATTTAAAAAAAAATGTCCTTCATCTGCTTCAGTATATGGGGCAGATGAACGGTTTCTCCCCGGTGTGGACCAGGAGGTGATGCGACTGAGTGAAGCCTTTCCCGCGCCGAGTGCAGGTGAACGGCCGCTGCCCAGTGTGTAAATGCTGATGAATGTCCAGTGCAGGTGGGGAAGGGAAAACATCCTTCCACTCCCTGCATTTCCACGGTTTCTCCGTGGTGCAGGTGTCCTCGCCTTTCTCCAGGTTCAACGATCAGTTGAAAACTCACTCACACTTACAACATGTGTATGATGTTACTGGTAAACCCTCTGATAATTGGAACACTCTCATTCAGTCTGTAAAGCATGTTCAAGTCACTACTCTGGTCTGTGGGGATGTGAGACTCTGATTTTCCAGTCACACTGACGTTTACAACCTTACTAAGCTGACAGACCGCCTCATCCTTGTTGTCAAGGCCATCAATATTCACGTCCTGGTGAGTCACGTGACTGTCAGACTTTGATGTGATGTTCGGTCTGAGATTTCTACCTCCAAATTCTTCTCTTATAATATTCCTGTGAAAAGAGATTGCAAAGGTCAGCGCTGTCAGTCCACAATAGATAATCAGAACACACAATTCTAGTTTCTGTGGAACATTCTTTCCTGGATATCAAACCTACAGCTCAGCGAGCAAACCTACACCCTGAACATTCTCTCCTCTCTTAATACCCAAGATCTTTGTGCTGATCTATATGTAAATGTATATAGCAGGGTAATGTGGTGGATTGCATGCTCCATGAAGAGTTCACATGGACTCAACTTGCTGAATGGACATCTATCATGCAGTATTGACGTTCTTATTGAAGATATACAATATGCTGCAGTACAATAATACGAGACCAGAAACAACTGCAAACCAGGCTTTTAGAGCCCAAAAATTCCATCGAATATGTACCATATGCCCCAGACTTATCTATCTTACATTAACTCACGGTTGTCTTAGATTCCCAGAAGACTCGGATTTACGTGTGAATTTTTGTAAAAGAAGCCATCGTTTTGGATTCCTTCCATGTCATACTGACTCTATTACTGGAAATATATCTATACTACGCCAGGATTCATGGATCAATGACATGAGACTTGTCTTTACCCGCTTCTAATTTTCTGTTGCATAAATGTTGCGACGAATGCCAATACTTTCCACCATTCATAGAGTCAGAGACATAAAGCACAGAAACACACCCTTCATTCTAAACTGTCCAAGCCAACCGGATATCCAAAATTAATCTTATCCCATTTGCCAGCACTTGGCCCATATCCCTCTAAATCCTTCCTATTCATACACCCATCCAGATGCCTCCACCAGCCTCCACCACTTCCTCTGGCAGCTCATTCCATGCATGCACAGCCCGCTGCATGAAAAGGTTGACTGCAAGGTCCCTTTTAAATTTTTCCCCTTTAGCCCTCATCCTATGCCCTCTAGTTTTGCACTCCCCCATCCCAGGGAAAAGACTTTGTCTATTCACCCCATCCACGCCCCTCAAGTTTTTATAAACCTCTTTTTAAAAAAAATCACCCAGCCTGCGACGCTCCAGGAAAAACAGCCCCATCCTATTCAGCCTCTCCTTGTGGTTCAAACCCTCTTACATTGGCAACATCCTTATGAATCTTTTCTGAATCCTTTCAAGTTTCACAACAGTCTTCCTATTGGAGGGAGACCAGAATTGCATACAATATTCCAGAAGAAGCCGACTGAAACCGACCTTTGCAGAGTCTGCTCCCTGTTTGGATTCATACTCTCTGCCTCCAGTTGCTGCAAGTGAACAGTGCTTCCCCACTTCTCTCGCCCTCCCAGGATGAGGAATGGAAAGGGGGAAACATTGCTTAGCTTCCAGACTTTGCCCAGAACAGACAGTTTCCCTCTGAAGCTCATTGGATAACGTTTACATTGTGATGCCCACAATGGTGTGTGTGTGTGCGCGCGCGCGCGTGGGTGCGCCACACCTTAGGTAGCCAATTGGATTCGCGGTGGTTGGCAGTGACATTCCTGCATTTCCAGGCTGACTGTCTCTCATTGCTCGCGTCACCCAGTCCAGGCAGTGTCGTGACTGGGGATTGACCAATGGGGAGCCCTGAAGGACCAGAATTTGCCGGGTCCTCTTGCCAATCAGAGCCCCTCTATTTTCTGAATGTGCAAGTTGGACATGAGCTTCTGAAGCTACTGCCGTTCCTCTCTTTCTGAATGAAGATTGAGCTTCACCCCAGACTGCAACTTTTTTCTCTGTCCAAACATCTGTGACTACAGCACATTCTTGTTGAAGTAAGGCATCTTTCCTGACCATCACAATGAAAGGGGTGTCTTCCCCCTGATAATTAAAGGGATGGTCAGTCAGAGAAGGGCAGGGTCACACCTTGTGTTGTGTGGCATGTGTGACAGCTGCAACAAGATGTCCAAACTCCTATGCTCAATACTTGGACTGATGAATGGAAGCAGGCTGAAAGACTTCTTCACCACCCTGTCAACCTGTAACTCGATTTTCTTGGAACTATGAACGTGCACCCCTAGATCTCTTGGTTCGAAATACTGCAAATGAAACAAATTCGGTGCTTGTCGGAAGAACATTATTATTTGGTACTCATCTCTACTCTAATTCACTATCTTATTTAGATGCGTGTTTTATGCCTCTCTAATCAGCATATGTTTGTTATTCTTTCCTGCCTTCAATATAGCACGGAATCTATTCCATACTCCAAGTGCAGCCTCGCCAACATTCTGTATAACTGCAAGATAAATTCCCAACTTCTATACTCAACGCTCTAACTGATGAAGACCAGTGTGCTGAAATACTTTTACCTATGATTCCACTTTCAGTGAACTGTGAACCTACTCCGAGATCCCTCTGTTCCACTACAGGTCCAACCATTCACCATGAAACTCCTACCTTGATTTGACTATCCAAACTGTGAGACCTCACGGTTATCTATATTAAACTCCATTTGCTATTAACCTTAAATCTATGCACTCTAGTTTTTGACTCCCTCCCACCCCGGGAAAAAGACCTTTCCTATTTACCCTATCCATGGCCCTCATGACTTTATAAACTTCTATAAAGTCACCCCTCAGCCTCCAAAGCTCCAGGGAAAATAGCCCCAATCTTTTCAGCCTTTTCCTCGCGCTCAAACTCTCCAACCCTGGCAGAGTCCTTGTAAACCTTTTCTAAACCCGTTCAAATTTCACGTCATCCTTCGCTTAGCAGACAGCCAGAATTGCATGCAGTATTCCTACAGTGGTGTAACCTCTGAAGACGATTTCTTAAAATACTTAAAATTATCGTATTACTACAAGGAAATCAAATCAGTTGGGCATGACATTCCCAAGGCAATTTGTCTTGGCTGTCCTTCATTAACCGATGCTTTTCTTGTAAAACAAATTGTGGCATGTGATTGTTATAAGCGTGTGCAACATTTTCTCACCGTCCCTCATGTCCCTTGGACTGAGTAATTGACTACATGCCAGAAGGCAGCTGAAGGTCAACCCACACTGTAGTAGGTTTGGAATCACATGGTCTCTGTGCACGCACAGTGTTGATGAATGGGAGATTTTCCCCCATAAAGGAATAATTTCACAACAATCAATCAATAATGGTTGGAGACACAGAACAGTTCTGGCAGTGTCTATAAAGAGATTAGTGTTAATGTTTTGTGTCCAGTGGCCTATCAAAAGTGACTGGATTCAAAAAGTGACTGGATTCCAGATATGTTAATTGAATTCAAAGTGCATCGGGGACATAGCAGCCTCGATTTGAAACTCCAGATGTTAAATCCAGTAACAATGCCAAAATGCCACGAACTGTTTTTTCTCCACAGATGCTGCCAGACCTGCTGCGATGCCCCAGCAATTGTGCCTTTTGTTTCCGATCTCCAACATCTGCAGTTCATTGTTTTCATCAATAATGGTTTCCTGGCGGCCAGTACTGAGATAAACTCTCACTTCCAGATCTTTTTATTAGTTGAACATAAATTCCACGAGCTACCATGATGAGATTTGAATTTTTGTTCTCAGAAGACCTAGATCTCTGGGTTACATAACCATTATCCCTAGATCACAATCTTCACTTCAGTGACAATTTTCTGCTGAATATTTTCCTTTATTCATTCATGGGATGTGGCACTTTATCTCCCAGAAAAGCCAAGTACCATTTCAGAGGGCAGGTACGAGTTAATCACATACTGTGGATCAAGAGTGACACAATCGCCTAACTGGGTAAGGACTAAAGATTTCCTTCCTTCACAAGATAGGTCCTTATATCAAATGCTAAGATCACCAAAGCAGCTATAAGCTTTATATTCCAGATATGTTAATTGAATTCAAAGTGCATCGGGGACATAGCAGCCTCGATTTGAAACTCCAGATGTTAAATCCAGTAAAAATGCCAAAATGCCACCAACTCCGTACAATCTCTAATTTTCCAACACTGACTGGCCTGTAGTTGCCAGTTATACCCTTTTCCCCTTTATTATTAACTATTCAATTGAGCCCATTGCATCAATTCTGCCATTTATTCAGATCACGTTTGCTCTGGCAAACATCAACTCTAATTCCCTGCCATTTCCCCATAATCCTCAATTCCCTCACTGATTAAAAAAAAATCTGACAGCCTTGAATGTACTTAATGACCCAAGCTCAACAACACTCTGTAGTAACATGT
>NW_025202096.1:0-1449 GCF_004010195.1 Chiloscyllium plagiosum
ATTGGAAGGTGACAAACGGAGGCGTGTGAAATGTCAAGGTATTAGTGACATTTATCAATTGGTTGCATATTACTTTGATTCAGGAGATAAGGATGCAAAACGTGTTTGTGTGTAAATGAGGACCAGTGAGGAAAGAAGTCATCCACAGGTGCAGTTTACAAGTGCACACGCAGTGACCACAACCTACAAGAAAAAAATACTATATGTGAGTGATAAAAGATGGCAATAGTTACGGGTGATCTTAGTTTCCCATCTCCCACTCACGGTTCAATGGTAAAAAAAAAAGTTTGGATGACAATAATCAATAAATCATATCTGTCCCAGAGAACAACGCGAGCCATATTTTAGTCATCGATGAGTTTACAGCTGACTTAGTCTCTGTCTTTTCTTTTTGTGACCATCAGGAAAGATATTACTTTTGACATAAAGAAAATGAAGATTATGTCACTAATCTTTGTTTGTTTCATGCCCAAGTACAATCAGACGACCTTGATCAACTCTGCTACTCATGCTAGCAAAGAAATCTGGAAACATGCCAAGTGTGATTTTTCGCTCAATAAATAATTTTGATTCAGTTTGACTGAAACCACCTCTCCCTAAAGTTGTGCTTTTCTTCTTTTAAAATGGTGTCCGGTATCTTCCAAATGACGGCAAAGAAACGAGAGCAGATGGAAGCAATTTAGCCTATCAAGTCTGCGACAACATTCAATGAGATCATGGCTGATTTGGTTAATTCTCAACCCCCGTTTTTATCCTCATCTCCGTGATGCTCCATGTCTGTCTATCACAGCCTTGAATACACCTCGCCTTCACAGCCCTCTGTTCTTGGGAAACCCACAGATTTGCTACCCTCTGAAAGAGTGAATATCCTCCTTATTATTTTCTTAAATGTTTGATCCCTTCAGCTGTGAGAACGCATTCTCGTCCCAATTTCTCTGGGGTGTACATCAGAGCAGAATAAGCTCCTGAAGGTGGGTCTGCACTCTCCAGTGCAGTTCCGTGTATTTGAAACATTTTCATATTTTGACCTCTGATTATAAATAGTAGACCTAATTTGCACATCAGATTTGCCAGTGGTGAATCTTTTCAAGAAGACTTCAATGAGCGTAATTCCAATGGCAGTGAATAGGGCTAGACAAATTAGATTACTGACAGTGGGGAAACAGGCCCTTCGGGCCAACAAGTCCACACCGCCGCGCCAAAGCACAACCCACCCATACCCCTACATTTACCCCTTACTTAACACTACGAGCAATTTAGCGTGGCCAATTCGCCTGACCTGACCTGCACATCTTTGGACTGTGGGAGGAAACCGGAGCACCCGGAGGGCACACACGCAGACACGGGGAAAGCGTGCAAACTCCACACAGTCAGTCGCCTGAGGCGGCAATTGAACGCGGGTTTCTGGCGCTGTCAGCCAGCAGTGTTAACCACTGTGCCACCGTGCCG
>NW_025202096.1:1460-7567 GCF_004010195.1 Chiloscyllium plagiosum
CTCTGCGCATGAAAATGGATCCTACCCATCCACTTTATCTCTCATCAATATGTGTGCAATTCAAATTGATGCGGCCATGACTACATGCGTGCAATGTTGTCTTAGTATGTCTTATGTAATGGAAAGTTCCAACCTGAAACACCCGGATTTGGCTTTTCTTGGCACCCCAGCATCCTCCTCCTTTCGAAAGCAAGAGAGTCTGACAGCGAATACTGGGGGACCAGAAAAAGCCAAATCCTGGTGTTTCAGGTTGGAACTTTCCATTACATAAGACATACTAAGACAGCATTGCACGCGTGTAGTCATGGCCGCGTGATACAGGTGATCGATTAGAAATCCATTGGGGCTTCTCTCCGCAGGTTCGAATTCTGCTGGCTCCGTTTTCAGTGATGTCATGCAGGACGAGTTTTCACTCACAGTTCAGAAATCTCGTCTCGACATACAAGACCAGTCAGTTGATTAGACTTAGCAAACTCAAGTTATTAATCAAAAATGCAACACACTTACAATATTATCTCCGTTTCTCTTTTCACACTTACTGCCAGACCCATTGAGATTTTGCAGTATTCTTTGAATGTACTGTGCAGAAGTGCTGCTTTTGAATAGATTCCTTTTACCGCAGTCCTCCGTTCACTAACTCTGGTCACTGGCAACACTTCCCCCCGCTCATCGAAGAACCAATCCCCACCACTAATTTTCCCATCATTATAAATTGTCGCAGGAAATTGCTGACAAACCATCTTTGCTCCAAAGCGAAACTCACCAACATCGGGAAACCCTCCACAAAACGGGACTTCTCATCCCTGGACATGGTGAAATACAGACGATTGTGAACAGAATTTGGGAAAATATTGTCACTTGTCAGGTGAAAAAGTGTTAAGAAGGCAAAACACGTCACCCAGTCTCCAGCTTTGTGAATCTTCAGAAACTCTTTGGGAAATGAAATCAGAGGAGAATGAATAAGGGTGAATTGTCAGACTGATCGGAATCAGTCAGGACAACTTACCGTTCTTTAAGAGGACGGGACATTGATTCTGATGTTCTCAGGACAAGAACTGATTGGAGACATTGAAGTAATTCTCGGTCCTGTACATGAGGAATACAAACCTTGTATGGACACTGGGACAATGAAAATACTCGATACCACACAAGATACTGAGAGGTTCGAAGAGAGATGTTCCCGATTGGAGCAGAGCTGGTTCCCAGTGACATGGGTGTGTCTATCGTGGATGGGATCAGGCTGTTCCCATGTCGCCATTATGAATGTCCCAGTCGTTATTTCGGAAAAGTAAAACTGATAGAGGACAGTTGTCGTTCTGGGAATGGCAGTCTGAAGTCGTAGGTCAATCACAGACTGCTTTCGAGGATCGTCCAAGGTGTGAGGTTGGAAGTATCAGTTCATTCGACTGTTAACTGAAATGTTACTGGTCCAATAGCCCCAGGGCGACAGCGATTGATGTTCATAATGCATCTGTTTTCTGTGCAGCACCGTTTCATATTTCTAATGGGGTCAGGAAAATGTTTTCCAAACAGAAACCTTTGGTATGACGAACGATAAAAAAAAGTTTCTGCATTGCTTTAATGGTTAATGTAAAGAACTGTGCATTCTGGGAATCTGAAGCAAAGACAGAAACTGCTGTCGAAACTAACCAGTTTGGCAGTGCCTGTGGGAGATTACCGAGTTCTGATGAAGTTTTGAAATATTTGTCTCTGATTCTCTCTGAATAGACGCTGTAAGATCTGCTGAGATTCTCCTGGTATTTCTGTTCGTGGTTTTAACTGAATGCCTATTCCATTTATAAGGTTGATACAACCAAACCCATCACAAACCAAGATTAAGAAATAACACCTCTGCATCTCACTCCACTGCAAGCCCAAGAATAACTACACGATACTGCACTTCTCCAGCTTCCACCCTAAATATATTAAAGAAGCCATATCGTAAGGAAAAGCGCTTCACCTGCACAGGAACCGCTCAGATGAGGAATAATGCGACAGACACCTAAAGATTTTGAAGGATATCCTCATGATGATTGGGTACATGTTGAACTGATTGATCGCCAATTCCGGTGTGCCACAGTGAAAATCTGCTGTGAACTCGTCAGAAGACAGACAGAGGATGCGACTAATAGAGTATCTTTCATCGTCAGTACTTTCCTGGCGTTCAGCACGTTCTTCACAAGATTCAGCATGTCACCGATGATGATGAGCATCTCACTGAGAACATCCCCATGGCTTCAATTCTCACCTTCAATCACCCAGCAAAATTATAACATAGGACCGTTTACAGTAAACTACTCAGCCTTCACATCGCAATAACTACAACACCACAGCACCATGCCTTCGCAACCTTTGCAAGACATGGACACTACCATCACCTTTTGGTACACCACCCACCACGTACACGACAGATACTCATGTGATTCAGGCAATGTTGTTTGTCACATATGCAGCAGGCAATGTAACAACAAGATACCACAAGATACCCAGTAATGGTATATTGGCAAGACCATACAGATGGTGTGCCAATGGATGAATGGTAACGGCATTACAATTGCCAGACAGGATTATTCACACCCAGTCGGGGAAGAGTTCAGCAATCAAGGACATTTGGTTTTCAATCTTCGACTAAATGTCGGCCAAGGCGGCTTTCGAGATACACAACAACGCAAAATCGACAAACAGAATTGGATCACCAACTGCCTTCGTTGGGGTGATGGCATCAACCATGATATTCGGTTAATGTCACACCACATGTGACCCACCACACTGTTCTGTATCTGTGAAATCTTCCTTAATTGTTCTGTTTTCACACCATCACAGTGACAAGTTGTTATTGTCTCTCTACCTTAATCACTTTGTTCAATATTGACTAACTGATAATTTGGATCAGTCTCACGGCATGCCACTCTAGGCAAAGACAAATAAGAATAACTGGGAATGCTGTAAAAAAGGAGCAAGGGCAAGGGTTACTGGGCGGGGTGGGGGAACGGGACTGGGGCATCGTGGCGAAGGGGGCAGGTGTTTCGCTGCTCTGGGGACATCTGTGGAGGAACATGAGAGTCAATGTTTCGGAGCTGGTGTCCCGTCCTCTGGTGTTTTTGTTGTGGAGCGGTTTTCCAGTTGCTTCTGCTTCTGTTCCATGTCATTCCAGTGCCTTGATTTGTCTCCAGTACGACTTTATTTTAACGGTTTGTAATTATCTCTCTGCCTCACTTTGTTGGATCATAGATCAACCATTCTGTTGGCACTCAGTTATTGACACATTACTCACACTGTCGGACACTCTTGTTCACTTGCAGAGACGAAGTCTTTGACACTCCGCTCCCACAATTTGCCTGATATTTTGATCTGTCTGTCCTTGATCTCTCTTCCCTTAAATTCAGTGTTCTGTGTTATTCCCTCCCATTTCACCTAACGAAAGGGCTCTGGTCCGAAATCTTGTTATTTCAAATAAACATGTGCATCTATAACCTGGTGTGATTTCTGAATTGGTCCATCGCAGTCCAAAACCGCAACCTCCACAGCAGGTACACGGAAACACCACTACACGCACTTTCCCCTCCACACTATGTTCAAGCTCATTTACTCCTGTTGCCGCATGTAATTCTGATCTTTTGTTGTTCGTGATGAAATCTTAAGGTTCAAGCGGTTCTCTTGCAATGCATGTACTTTGAAATGTGGTTCAATTTCAAAGAAAAACATACTTCAAGGGACGATATATGCTTCAAAGCTTTGCCTGAGTTGTTTAAATGTCATTTATCTTGAACCCAGTGAGTTGACGGTAGAATAAACGTGCTTTGCACTTCTACCACACGGTGCCAGGGATCCAGTTCAATTCCAGCCTGTGACGACTGTCTGTCTGGTGCTTGTATTCCTCCCATGTGTGCGTGAGTTTTCGTCCCACATTATGAAAGCTGTGTAGTTTCGGTGGATTGCCAAATGGAAAATTACCCAACTTGTCCATGTATGTGGACTTCAGGTTATTTCGCTGTGAGAAACTGGAAGGGGATCGATTAGGAAGTGGTTTTTGTTGGGATAATCTTCACTGCTTTGGTGTGGGCTTGATAGACCGAACGGCCTACTTCCACACAATTGGGATTTTACGAAAATTATTGCGATCGTACGATTTTCCAGACAGTCCGAAAGATAAATAATGTTTCCAGGTGTCCTTTTGAATGTCTGCAAACGATATTCCAATTCTCACACAGGAGCTACACTCGAAGTCTGCACTTATGCAATTTAACGTTGTGCATTCAGTGTTCACGCCTCGGAAATCACAGCTTTTTACCATTAATATCACATTTTGTGTTTTTTAATCGATATCATAAACAGTCGAATTAGTCTCATTTATCTTCATTTAATGCATGTACTTCAAACTGATGGGAATAGTAACTTCTCAGATTCAGGTTCATTTTGATCGTGGATAGGTAGATGACAACCACTCTTCCCATCATCCCAAGTGGATTTGCAAGGCATCGAACACCAACGCTGAGCCTTGCTGCTCCCTGGGAGAGGGTGAAGCGCGGTGATGGCCTGTTCGGTGACATCATACATGTATTTGTCTCCAGTTAGTTTCTATGGAGTAGGACTGACAATGAGGGGAAGTTCGAAGGCAAGAGCTGATTCTGGGAGGGGAAGCCTCCTGAAGAGGTTTTGGCAGTATCGGAGAGACTTTCCAACCTTCAAACAGGCAAAGTCATTGAATAAAATCTCTGGGGATGCCTTCTAACAGGAGAATGGTGTAACCGAAAATATATAACATAGCCTAAATGAAGATAAATACCGCAGTCTTAGCAGGACGAATGGTAAGAAGAACATATTTGATTGAGGACTTCCTGCTGCAGTCTTTAAGTAGCGCAGCTGAGTCAGCTGCTCATAAATGATGATAAAACATCTATCCTTTAACTGATCACCTTCAGCCACGTGCTGGAGTATGTCTAGTCTACATATGTCTACCTTTTGCTGCAAAATGGCTATGGAGACGTGTATGTCTTTGATATCAGGCTTATTCGGAAGAATGGCTCCACTAAGATTTGAAGTTAGCTTTTGTGATTCGTTGGTTAGCACTGCTGCCTTACAGCATGAAGGACCTGGATTCGATTCCAGCCTCAGGCGACCGTTTAGAGTTCGCATATTCTCCCCGTGTCTGCATGGGTTTCTTCGGGTTGCTCCAGTTTCCTACTACAGTCCAAAGATATGCAGGTTAGATAACTTGGATATGCTAAATTGTACCTCGTTCTCCAGAGTGTGTTGGTCAGGAACAGTGCAAAGTAATAGGGAAGGGAAATTGCTGTGGGTGGAATACTCCTTAGAGGTTGCGTGTGAACTTGTTGGGCCTAATGACCTGTTTCCACACTGTAGGGCTGGTATGATTCTATTGCATAACGTCGGTACTTTAATAGCGTAAGGCATGGTACAACTCAGCAGCTTGCTAGTAAAATGGTGAATGGTGGATTCACGCTGATGATCTGTGTCAAGGTTAACTGGCAAGTGTTCATCTCAATTGGAACTGACGACTATGCAAATTTAATTGAAACAGAATCATGGCTGGAAAATACCTCCAGTGAAAATGCATCACCAAATTCAACATTCCTATTCATGGCAAGTTGCTGACTCAGCCTATCTCAAATGTCTGATTACATGAATCTGCGGCAAGAACACAGGGATACATATTTCCAAACTGCTCCTCTTAACTCTGTAGCTTAAGCGTTACATTTTTGTGAAGGTTTTCTCACCTCCCAGTAAGTGTTGGCCTTCTAACAATTGTGTTTGACACAGTTTATTTGAACAGTTCATTAAACTATTTGGATGTTTTGAAATGGGGGAGGAGGGCAACCCTCTGATCCACTGGGACAGTGAAGGACTGACTGAAGGAATACCTATCCAATTGTGATGGTTAGTAGCTTGGAAGGGAACATACAGATAGTGATTTTCCCGTTCGTTTACTTCCTTTGTCTTTAGGACGATAGTAGTACTAGAGTTGGAGTGTGCTGTCAAATGGAAATTGTTGATGAATCAAAAAGCTGCGACAGTGGTGAATGGTTTGAAATTATACATAAATTGCCAATCGGACTGGCTCAATTGCCATTGAATGGAACGTTCTG
>NW_025202097.1:0-1036 GCF_004010195.1 Chiloscyllium plagiosum
GCCCTGTACTCAGGGATCTACTCTGGTTTCTGATGCGGACATACTTCCATTTTTATGTTCTCATTCTGCTGGAATTCTTTCCGTGATGTCACGCCTCCAATTTGTTACATAAAAATATCCATTTAAGGAACTAATCTGAATATTTTCCTTTCAGTAATGCCATCTTCTGTATTTGAAGTGAATGTGTTTCCCTCTGTTTTTCTCCCTGACCATGATTCAGAGCTCTGCAGTGTCAGTGATGCCAACTTTATGCAGTTTCAGAGTCAAGGAACTTGTCACCATGCGTTACTGTTCAGTTCCCAGAATACGGTGCTCCATGTTGGACAGGATGTTTGAGCATCTTTGACAATATGTCATTGGAAATCGTTCATAAACAGAAATTGCTGAAGAAATTGCTAAAGATGTTGCAGAATTTCCTGGGGTGAATGCAAAATTAAACTTTCAGGTCCCAGTGAACCTTCTATGAAGATTTTTTTTTTATTTCCAGTATCCAAAATTATTAGTTTAATTGAAAAATTGTTCTGCACCTATTCATTTCTGGAGAAACTCAGCAGGTCTGTCAACATCTGCAGAGAAAGAGAAACAGAGTTAGCGTTTCCAGTTCAGTGTGACAATTCTTCAAATCTGAATACAATTGCAAAATGGTCTTTTAATCCCTTGCCAGATGTGGAGGCTGGGTGGCAGGGAAAAGAGGGTGTGACAAAAGAAAAACGGGCTTTTAACAGAGGTGAACGAAAAGATTCTGTATTACCGGTCGACTTTAAGGTGTGAATGGGGGAAAGGGTTTCTCTCTATTGAATGCAAGATAAAAAAGACACAACCACACAAAGTTATACGGAAGCCAAGAGGGAGAATGTTGACGATGTGGTATTATATAGATATGGCCACAGATACGTTTTCACTGTCGTCATCATTACCCCCTTTAGATAAAGGAATTCAGGTGCTTGACTTCTTATTGGCACTAGTAAGCGTCTCATGCTGCCTTAGTATTGCAATATGGAGAAAAACAAATCACAGTATGACGTTTGGGCTGAGT
>NW_025202097.1:1423-7567 GCF_004010195.1 Chiloscyllium plagiosum
GGTAAAGGTTTATCTGCTGGAGTACCACAAGTGTCCGTCTGATGGCATCAGTTATTTGCAATCTATACTGACAGCCTGAAGGATGGAGTTGAGTGCAATATACATCCGAGTTTGAGGATGACAATGAGAATCAAAAGGCAGGCTGTTATTTAATGGAGAGGACTTCCAGAAAAGGAACAGTAAAGACATTGGCGTCTTCTTGTGTATGAAACATAAAGTCAGCATGCTGATGCAGCAAGTAACTTGGTTGGTACATTAGGCGGTTTCCTGGGAAGAAAGGGTTGTGTTATTGAGAATCTCTAAGATGGTGAGGCGATAATTCATTGGGGTTTAAATGAATGAGGAGTGATCCTGCTGAAACCTACAAGACACAGAAGGGGTTGGAGAAGGTAGATGTTAAGTTGTTTCCATTCTTGAGCAAAGTGTCGAATCCGAGGATATAGATACCGAATAAAGAACATCAATTTCAATCTGAGATGCAGAGTCATGGCTTCTCTCCGAAGGTAGTGAATGTCTGGCATTCCCCAACCCAGAGAGGTTTGGAGGGATACAAGGAGTCGGGAAGAGAGTGGTGTTGAGCCCTGGAGTAGATTAGCCATGTTCTTATGAAATGGCAGGGTTACCTTGAGGGGCCGATTGACCTACTCCTGTTCCTATTTATTAATTTCACATTTTATGCTTTTGGAAAGTAACGGATTATCTTGCTGGAAATCGTGTTGTACAATGTTGCATTCAGGGAGAGCAGAGGATTTGTTGTTTTAACCCTGGGTGGGGTATGTGGCTGTATTGCCAGCGTATCTGGGTCTGCAATATGACTCACATCTGGAACAGAAGATACAGAGAGGGGAAGCCTGGAAACACGGACTGGGAAGGGAGGGTGGTGGGGATGGTGGTCACTTCCTGATCCAGCCTGGATTTTACAAGTATATTTCCAAAACTACACCTAACCATCGGAGTGGCCTCGATCTGCCCCTGTTTAGCATGTCTGAGGGCTGAATGGAACATCAGAACACAGGGCTGAGGGACAAAGTGGGCCATTCGGCCCTTTCACACGACTCCACCAGTAAATAAGGTCATGGCTCATCTCATTGTGATCCCAGCTGCACGTTTCGTTCCATACACCATTATCCCTGATTCACCTGGAAAATCAGACAAAGCCAGCTTCGATGTAATGTAAAGGTCCAGCCACCCCAAACTTCTGGGACAGACAATTCTCACTTGACTGAAATCAAACTTTGTGGATTTATCCTAATTCCTGCTCTAACGGATGTTGGAGAGTGTCACCGTTTCCTTTTCTTGTCCCATTCCTCCACTGTTGACTCCAAATTTTTAAATGTAACCAGGTTGGTGATATGGGCGATAATAAAGTTCTCAGACTGAGTCAGGTTCAGTGACAGGAACAGGTCAGGCAGATTTCTTTAGTTAGCCACAAGTAACTAATAGAACTAACGGATGCGCATGGTGGATCTGTGGTTAGCACTTATACCTCCAATCACCAAGTAGCTGCGTTCAGTTCCAACCTCGGGCAACCCTCTATGTGGATTTTGAACATTCTCCCAGTGTTCTAGTTTCCTCCCATCGACCATAGATATGCAGCTTAGAGCGGATTGGCCATGCTAAATTGCCCAAAGTGCCCAGGGATGTGTAGGTTAGAAAGGTTAGTCATGGGAAATGTAGGGTTACATGGACAGAGTAGGGGGGCAGGTCCGGGGGGTATACTGTTCCGAGGGTCACTGTGGACTTGATTGACGGAATGTCCTGCTTCCACACTGTAGAGATTCTATAAAAACAACAAGAAGTTTGGATGATACAAACACCCAGTGGGTATCTATCTGATCCACCCTCCTCTAGGTTTTGTGTGTTTCAATAAGATCACCTCTCATTCCAAGAGTAACCTGTTAAAACCGTCATAATATAAGACCATCATCCATGGAATACATGAAGTGAAACATCTCCGAACTGCTTCCAATTTAATAATATCCTTTCTCAGGTAAGGAGACAAAAATAATCTCTCACATAGCGAAGTTTTTTTTTTGTTTTCTCAGTGGTGAGAGTAATTTGAACTCTCTTCCCTGCAGAGCATTGGAGGCAGAGATATTGAATATGTTTGAGGCACAGACAGAAGGTTCATAAAGAATAACGGAGTCAAGGATTATCGGGAATGACAGGAATGTGCAGTGTTGGGGAAATGCTGACAGTGGTACAAAATCATACTGCTTCAGCACATCCAGGAATATAATGCAAAATGAAATGATAATATCGATAAAATGTTAAGGGGAAATCCAAGATGGTGGCGATCTTTAAGCTCTATGAGACTTTGTTTATTAATGATCAGTAATTCGAGTTCTTCCTCCCTCGAGTTCAAATGTTGCTACAGTGTGTTCTGGGTAATGATGTGCTTAAATGGTCTACCTGGAGCATTAAGATGAGCCATTGGCCAGAAAAGAGGAAAAATGTACTTTCTAGTCTTAAAAAGAGAGGGTGGATGTTGTCCTATTGCAGGAGATGCACCTTGATGACACGGAACATCTGACATTACAGTAGGTCGGGCTTGATCGGGTGTATTTCTCGTCTTTTAATATTACGAGGAGGGGAGAAGCCATAATGGATAAAAAAATAATCTTCCATTTAACCTACTAGATTGTATTTGACACTCACAGGAGGCTCATACTATCCAAAGCCTTGAACTATAGTTAAGAATATAGTATTTTGAATGTTTATTGCGCCCCCTCCCCCTCAACTCCCAGCGTGCCCTCTTAAATTCCTTGTTGAAATTTTCCAAATTCAGTTATCTTGCATGGTGGCACATTATTGTAGAAATTTTCAAAAGTCTTATGGACCCCACGGTGGACAGAATGTCCAAAGGTGGCCCAATACCCAATACCCTCGTTATAAGCAATTAGTGGATTTTTGTGCAGAACGAGAGCTGGTGGATGTCTGGTGGCAGATCCACATCACAAGTGGGGATTTTATTTTCTGCTTTAACCGGCATAAATGCCACAAGAGGGTTGATATCTTCCCTATTTCTGCAACAATCTTAGATTCGGTGGAATCCTGCACAATTGGGAATATTACCATTTCTGACCATGAAGCTGTATACTCATTGATTAAGATTAAGGGCAATATAATAGATTCGAGACACTAGCGAATTATTCTTAAGACTAGTTGGTTAATTGAGTAGTTAGATTAGATTATTTACAGTGTAGAAACAGGCCCTTCGACCCAAAACGTCCACACCGACCCACCCCTGACGATTACCCCTTCACCTAACACTACAGGCAATTTAGCATGGCCAATTTACCTAACCTGCACATTTTTGGACTGTGGGAGGAAACCCACGCAGACACAGGGAAAATGTGCAAACTCCACAGAGAAAGTCACCGGAGGTAGGAACTGAACACAGATCTCTGGCGCTGCGAGGCAGCAGTGCTAACCATTGCGCCAATATGCTGGCCAATGCAATGAATTCAGCTCTTTCTTAGCCATTAATTCAGATTCAATCACTAACTCATCCATTCTATGGGAAATAGCTAAGGCTTATGCCAAGGGAATAATTATTCCTTATGATGTAGCATAAGGGGGAGCAGGAACGCCGGTTTGAGGCAAAGCTGAGGGCAGCCGAGAGTGCATACTGTGATTGTCCCTCAGTGGCTAAGCTGCAGAGGATTACAACGCTTCGGTCAACAGTGAATTCCACGCTCACACAGACCGCCAAGAAGGAACTGACATTTGCAAAACAAAGGCTGTTTGAACATGGTGAGAAGCCAGCCAGGTATTTATTCTATCTTGCCAGAAAAACGATCGCACCTCTTAAGCCATTACCTCAATTAGGGAAGGTATTTGGATCCTTGCTTTCAATTCCAAAAAGATTAATGTCTCCTGTCCGTGATCTTTCTCCGAATTATTTCAGACAGAACATTTTGAGGATAGATGTATTAAGATGGAGTCATTTTTCAAGAACCTGGGTATTCCCAGGAGTAACCCCTGAATAAGTGTAGTGCCTTAATGCAATATTGTCAGCGCAGGAGGGTGTGAAGCAGCTTCAGAATGTAAAGGTGCACATTTCTGACGGATTTCCGAGTGAATTTTATAAATAATTTATAAACGTATTGTCAGGGCTGATGTTTAACATGTTCTGTCACTCATACAGTCACGAACCCCTCCCTCCATCCTGAAAAGAGGCTCATATCTCTCTGATGCTGAAGAAAGGAAGACCCGGAGGATTGTGCTTCTTTCACGCCAATCTCACTTTTAAATGTTGGTCTCAAAATCCCATCTGTGACCTGTACATTAAGGTGGAAACTTTGCTGCCTTCCATTGCCAAAGAGGACCAAACATGCTTTATAAAGGGCCACAGATCTTCCTACAATGTTAAGAATTTACTCAATATGATCCAAGAGTGTCAACAACAATCTGTCCATGGATTATTGATCTCTTTAGATGAGGGAAGGCATTTGTTTGGGTTGAGTGGCCGGATGTCTTCTGTACATTAGAACGGTTTGGTTTACGCAAAGTTTTTATCAAGTGGGTGAGGGTCCTTTACCATGTGGTCCTCACTAATGGTGCGCCAACCAGTAATATTAATATTTCTCCAGGCAGCCGACAAGGTTGACACCTTTTACCGTTATTGTTTACGTTGGGGATTGAGCTACTGGCGGAGGCCATCCGTAGGGATGCCAACATATCTGCCCCAGAGGTGGGATAGAAGTCACGTAAGATTATATTGTATGCAGATAAGGGTTTTATGTTTTTGTCAAATCCCGCAATTTCGGTAGTTCATGTGATGCGATGCATTAATTCGCTTATTGCCTTTCCGGACAATAAGAATAATTTTACAAAGTTGGAGGCCATGCCTATGGGACGTCTTAGGGAAATACCTGATACTGAGGGCAAATCTTGGTTTCCTTTTAAGGAGTAACGGCGGTGGTTTCCCTATTTCAGGATATTCATTACATTTGTCTTTGATCATTTATTTAAGGTGAACTATCTTCATTTGTTTGACAAAATTAAACAAGAACTTCAAAGATGGGAGGCATTTCCGATATCCTGGCTCGGTCGGATAGCTGTTATTAGAATGAATGTCCTTCCTAATTTCTGACACCCCTTTCGAATGTTTTTTTTATGTTTCCCGACAGATATTTCGGAAACATAATGGCTGGTTTAGCTCTTTTATTTGACACCATAAGCGATTCTTTATCAAGCTAAGAAAATTGCAACTGCCCCACAGATTGTGGGGAGTAGATCTCCCCGATTAAAAACAATCAGTTAAGTTTTTTTTCATCCTGTGTTAGTGCCTGGGTGGCTGAGTACTGGGCATCAATATGGCTAGACATTGAGCCCTCTCAGACAAAGTGAACCCTTATTCGACTGTTGTTCATCGATAAAATGACAACATGTATGGAATGCTGTCATAAACTAATCATTATTAATACAGGTAAAACTTGAAGGACATTGCGTCAGATCGAGGGCAATACAGCCAAAACCATGTTTCTTACCCCTATAATTGGTATACCTGGTTGACAACCGGGGCTAATGGATTCCAGGTTTAAACTGTGGGCAGCGAGGGGGTTACCGTGCTTGCGTGATTTAGAATTAGTAGAATCCCTACAGTGTGGAAACAGGTCCTTGGGCCCAGCAAGTCTACTTCGACCCTCTGATGAGTAACCCACTCAGACCCATTGCCCTACCATCCCCTCTTACCCTGACTACTGCCCCAACTTACTGATCGTGGAACACTATGAGCGATTAAGCAATGGCCAAGTCATCTAACCTGCACATGTTTGTGACTGTGGGAGTAAACCTGCGCAGACACAGTTGAGAATAAACTAACGCCTCACAGCCAGTCTCCCAAGGTGGAACCAAACCCGTGAACCTGGTGCTGTGAGTCAGCAGTTCAAACCACTGAGCTACGATACGTTACTTGAGGGAGAAACAATGATATCATTTTATCAAATAACTCGTAAGTATGGACTACCGAGGAGAGACTTCTTCTGTTTTTTTCAAGATTAAAGATTTGATTTAAAAAACAATTTTAACAGACACTTATCGATCCGATACAGAGAAGCAGGTGATTATTGTAAAGAATGCACTTTCTGTCAGTACCATTTATCATTTTTGGAGAGTGTCCCCTCAGACAAGACTGTG
>NW_025202098.1:0-1008 GCF_004010195.1 Chiloscyllium plagiosum
TACAAAACAAGTTAAAGTATCTTAACAGACAGAAGAAAAACAAAACCAATCAATAAACAGTAAATAAATAATACGGCTCAACATAACAAAGTGATAGCTCTTGTTCTTCGAGAGCATTAACTGATGCACATTCATATGTTCACAATTCTTCACATTAGATTCATTAGACAATATTGTCATTGCTATATAAAAGCCCTGTTTAGATTGGCAGGTAAACCTGCATTGCGGTAATCCAAAAAGGGCTACCATACCTTATATAAATCTCCGCTTTTTGGTGCACCATACTGGTGAGAAAGTCCAAAGGGATATTCGCCATGACGAGCTTACGACGACCCAACAGATCCAGGGGGGGCTTCAGAAATCCAACACAACAGAACATTTTTCCTGGCATAGGAAGTATAGGGGAGATACTAAACGAGTATTTTGCATCAGTATTTACTGGGGAAAAGGATATGGAAGATATAACATGTAGGGAAGCAGATGGTGACACCTTGCAAAATGTCCATATTGCAGAGGAAGAAGTGCTGGATGTCTTAAAATGGGTAAAGGTGGATAAATCCCCAGGACCTGATCAGGTGTACCCTTGAACTCTGTGGGAACCAGAGAAGTGATTGCTGGGCCTCTTGCTGAGATATTTGTAATATGGATAGTCACTGGTGAGGTGCTGGAAGACTGGAGGTTGGCTAACATAGTGCCACTGTTGAAGAAGTGTGGTAAGGACAAGCCAGGGAACTATAGACCAGTGAGCCTGACGTTGGTGGTGGGCACGTTGTTGGAGGGAATTCTGAGGGACAGGATGTGCATGCATTTGGAAAGGCAAGGACTGATTAGGGATAGTCAGCATGGCTTTGTGCGTGGGAAATCATGTCTCACAAACTTGATTGAGTTTTTTGAGGAAGTAACAAAGAGGATTGATGAGGCCAGAGGAGTAGTTATGAACTGTATGGACTTCAGTAAGGCGTTTGACAAGGTTCCCCATGGGAGACTGATTAGCAAGGTTAGATCTCA
>NW_025202098.1:1919-7567 GCF_004010195.1 Chiloscyllium plagiosum
TTCCATGCTGTACATCTCTATGACTCTATTACTTGTATTAATCTCTGTTTTTTTGGTGAACCATACTGGTGAGAAGGTCCAAAGTGATATTCTCTTTGATGAGCTTACAAAAACCCAACAGTCCCTTGGATTTTCAGACAGCCAACACAACAGAATATTGTTTCCGAGCACAGAAAGTAAGAATATAATATTTTTCCCATGTGCATCTGTGTAAGATACTCTGTGCATGCCCAGGAAAAGAGAAACCGTGTCCATCTCAAATTCGGTCCCCAAGACCCGCTCTAGCACACCTAACACAGTGATCCAATATATACAAAGCCTGCAGTAGGACCACATGCAATGAGTAAGAGTGCCTGTCGTCATTTTGCATTTAGGAAATGCTGAAGATAATCCCACACTGAATTTTGTGAGAAGATCTGGTGTCAGAAGAATTTTCAACTGCATGGAATGGTTCCTATTACAGATCAAAATCCTTCGAGCATTTTCACAAACATCCTCCCATGTCTCCAAAGAGATCTATACCCCCCAACTCTCTCGTACAGATGTCACGAAGCTGCACAGTCTTGTCTGAGGGGACACATTTCAACAAATGATAAAGGGTACTAACAAAGAGTGTATCCTTAGCATTATGCACCCACTTCTCTGTATCGGGTCTGGAAGAGTCTGTTAAAAGTGTGTGTTTTTAAAATCAAATCTCTAATCTGGAAAATAAAACAGAAGAAGCCCCTACCAGGTAGTCCCTACTTACGAGTTATTTTAATCAAATGGTATCATTGTTTCTCCCTCACGTCACACGTGGTGGCTCAGTGGTTTGCACTGCTGACTGACCGCACCAGGGTCACGGGTTTCGTTCCAGTCTTGGGTGACTGGATGCGTGGAGTTAGTATGTTCTCAACGGTGTCTGCGTAGGTTTCCTCCCACAGTCACAAAGATGTGCAGGTCAGATGAATCGGCAATTGCTAAATCACTCATAGTGTTCCAGGATCTGTAAGTTCAGACATCAGTCAGGATAAATATCGGATGGTAGGGGAATGGATCTGGGTGGGTTACTCTTCAGAGTATCAAAGTGGATTTGCTGGTCCCAAGGGCTTATATCCACACTGTAGGGATTCTACCAATTCTAAATCACCCAAGCAAGTACCCCCCTTGTTGCCCACAGATAATGGAATCCATTATCCCCAGTTGACAACCCGGTATACCAATTTAACGGGTAAGAAACGTGGTTTTGGCTGTATTGCCCTCGATCTGACGCATTGTCCTTAAAGTTTTAATAGCATTGATAATCATTAGTTTTTTAACAATACTCCATAAATGTTGTCATTTTATCTAAGAACAACAGACTAATAAGGGTTCACTTTTTCTGAGAGGGCTCAATGTCTAGCCATATTGACGCCGAGTCCTCAGCGGCCCAGGCACTAACATAGGATGATAAAAGAGCTTAATTGATTGCTTTTAATCGGGGAGATCTACTCCCCACAATCTGTGGAGCAGTTGCAATTTTGTTAGCTTGATAAAGAATCGCTTATGGTACCAAATATAAAAGCTAAAAGAGCCATTATGTTTCTTAAATATCTGTCTGGGAAATATCAAAGAAAGCATTCACACGGGTGGTAGGAAATGAGGAAGGACATTCATTTTAATAACAGCTATCCGACCTCGACAGGAGATTGGAAATGCCTCCCAACTTGGTTTAATTTTGTCAAATAAATGGTCACAGTTCATGTTAAAAAAAATGATCAAAGACAGATATAATGAAGATACTGAAACAGGGAAACCACCCCAGTGACCATTTAAAAGGAAATCAAGATTTGCCCTCAGTATCAGTTATTTCCCTAAGAACATTCATAGGCATGGCCTCCAACTTTGTAAAATTAATCTTATCGCCCAGAAAGGCAACAAGTGAATTACGGCATTGCATCACATGAACTACCGAAATTACGGGATTTGACAAAAACATAAGACAATCATCTGCATACAATGTAATTGTGAGAAACAAAGCTCACTCAGTTCAATCATTTCAGTCCGAGACAAGATCTGAATCAGTAGTGTCATTTATTTTACCCTTGCAAAAGAGTGCGATGTCCACTGTCGACAAGGCAGTGACACACACACTGAATTCAATGAATACACGATATTTATGTAATTTGGTTCCTTTTTTATCCCATTGCTCCTCCCCGTTTACATCTTCCACTTCTCTAAGACCGGCACCCATTACTCCTGTTTATCTCTTGCCTTACCGGGCCTTGTCTGTATCAAAATGCTTATTTCTGGCCTCACAAGGCCGTTTGACCACATCCCGCTGTGGGCCATTGTTAGGTATATCCTTTCTTCACCATTATCTACTCCCTCCATCTGTGCTTCCCCCAGCCATACTGATCCTTATGACCTTTTAATTGGGGTTTGTTCCTCTGTTTCTGTAAAAGTGGGACACAGATCTTATAACATCCTCACAGCACCTTATCTATTTGTCTGTAACATCTACCTTTTGTTTTGCAGTTACGTTTCATTCTTGCATACAATTTTAGCTAATACAAAAACAATTATGTATTTCCTCCACATAGTTTGCATTCTAGTTGACTCAGCTCTTGGCTGAAACAATTACACACTGGTTTGAGTTCATTTACCTTGCATAAGTAATTATAATTGCAGAAATAACACTACTTTACCTATATCCCCACAGTAATCTTACATGACTTCTGTCCTACTTCTGGCGCAGATATGTTGACATCCTTACGGATGGCGGCCAGTGGCTCAATCCCCAACGTAAACTACAATGATGAAAGATGTCAACCTTGTCGGCCGTTGGAGAAATATTAATATTACTGGATGGCACACCATTAGTGAGAACTGCAGCCAGAGAATCGCGGTAAAGGACCCTCACTCACTTGATAAAAACTTTGCGTAGACCAAACCATTCTAATGTACAGAAGAGATCCAGCCACTCAACCCAATCAAATGCCTTCCCTCATCTAAAGTGATCAATAATCCCTGGGCAGATTGTTTTTGAGACTCTTGGATCATATTGATAAAATTCTTAACATTGTAGGAAGATCTGCGGCCCTTTATAAAGCCTGCTTGGTCCCGTTTGGCAACGGAAGGCAGCAAAGTTTCCAGCCTTAATGCACGGGTCTCAGACAGGATTTTGAAACCAACATTTAAAAGTGAGATTGGCGTGTAAGAAGCACAATCCTCCAGGGTCTTAATTTCTTCATCATCAGAGAGATATGAGCCTCTCTTAAGGATCGAAGGAGGGATTCGTGACTGTATGAGTGACAGAACATCAGCCCTGACAATAGGTTTATAAATTATTTTAAAAATTCATTCGGAAATCCGTCAGGACCGTGTGCCTTTACATTCTAAAGCTGCTTCACACCCTCCTGCGCTGACAATGGTGCATTAAGGCAAAACACTTATTCAGGGGTTACTCCTGGAAGACCCAGGTTCTTCAAAAATGACTCGATCTTAATACATTTATCCTCACAATGTTCAGTCTGAAATAATTTGGAGACAAATCTCGGACAGGCTGCATTAATCTTTTTGGAATCAAAGGTAAGGATCACAGTACCTTCCCTAAGTCAGGTAATGGCTTGAGAGGGGCGCTCATTTTCCTGGCAAGATAGTCGAAATACCTGCCTGGCTTATCACCATGTTCAAACAGCCTTTGTTTTGCAAAAGTAAGTTCCTTCTTGGCTGTCTGTGTGAGCGTGGATTTCACTGTAGACCGAAGCATTGTGATCCTCTGCAGCTTAGCTACTGAGGGTCAATCACAGTACGCCCTCTCGGCTGCCCTCAGCTGTGCCTCAAGCTAGCGTTCCTGCTCCCACTTCTGCTGCATCCTAAGGAATAATTATTCCTTTGGCATAAGCCTTAGCAATTTCCCATTCAACGGATGGCTACTGGTTGAATCTGAATTAATGGCTAAGAAAGATCTGAATTCATTGCAGAAATACTCAATGAACTAACTAGCCTTAAGAATAAAGGGATACATTCGCTAGAGTCTCGAATCTGTTATATTGCCCTTAATCTTAATCAATAAGTATACTGCTTCATGGTCAGAAATGGTAATATTCCCAATTGTGCAGGATGCCACCAAATCTAAGATTGCAGCAGGGATGGGGAAGATATCAACCCTCGTGTGGCATTTCTGCAGGTTAAAGAAGAAAATAAAATCCCTACTTGTGAGGTAGATCTGCCTCCAGACATCCACCAGCTCTAGTGCTGCACACAAATCCACCAATTGCTTACATTATAACGAGGGAATTGGAGGACCTTTGGCCATTCTGTCCACTGTGGGGTACGTAAGCCAGTTGAAATCGTCTATAATAACGTGGCACGAAGCAAGATAACTTAATTTGGAAACTGCATCTACCACGGTTTTAGGAGGGCGCGCGGGAGGCAATAAACATTCAAAATACTGTATTTTTTCCCATTGTTCAAGGATTTCGGGATTATGATTCTCCTGTGAGTGTCAAATATAATCTAGTAATTTAACTGGAAGATTCTTCCTATCCAGTATGGCTCTCCCCTACTCCTACTATTAAAAAACGAGAAATAAACCCGACCAAACCCACCCTGCTGTAATGTCAAATGTTCCTTGTCATCAAGGTGCATCTCCTGCAATAGGACAACATCCACCTCTCCTTTCTAAGACTAGAAAGTACATTTTTCCTCTTGACTGGACGATGGATCCGCTTATTGTTCCAGGTACACCATTTAAGCACATCATTATCCATCACGCACTGTAGCAACATTTGAGTTCTAGAGAGGAAGAACTCGAATTACACATCACTGATTATGAATGCAAAAAGACTCATAGAGCTTAAAAACAACACAAACTGAGACTACTGCAACTAACAAGCTCTCAAAACTTTCCAAAACTAAACTCATAAAAAAAAACAAAAGAAGAAACAAAATCCAAAGTGCCAATGATATCCGATTGGGAATTTACCTCACGCCCGCTCAGTGGGCACGGTTACATATCACAACACTTTATCTTCTGTCTGCTACCAATATGACATCCAGGGCAATTAACAACAAAAATCGAGCTTCAACTGCACTTTGGTCGGTATTTAATCATCACAAGTACCTTTGTAACCCGCTCCAGCTTGAGCCATACCCCAGACACAAGCAAGGAAAGAGAAAAAGAGCAGTAATACTAATGAGGAAGTTAAAAGTGAATACTCTACCCATCCCCGACTACAATTTAACACTGGTTAATACCAGAAAATTCCTAGAAAATTTCTTTAAGAGAGAAACATGATTATCTAAACATCCATCTTACTTTAAAAAGTCACAAAGTTTTCACTTTCTCTGGCGTGTCAGACGAGTGTATGAATCCATTGAAAGCAATATGGAGCACCGCTGGGTACCGTAAGGAATACTGAATCTCGAGTTCTCTTACTCTTCTCTTGATGTCATCAAAAGATTTTCTTTCCTGAGTCACCACCTTTGAAAAGTCCTGAAAGAACATAATACTGGAGCCCTCGTGAATAAAACCAATCGGATCTGTCCCGTGCGTTCCGGAAATTCCATCAGTCTTTGTTTATCCCCATGACTATGTAACCACACAAGGACAGGGCGAAGGCGCTGGTCTGAGTCTGACCTGCGCACCATAACCCGATGAACTGCCTCAGTCTTCCCCTGTCCCT
>NW_025202099.1:0-2355 GCF_004010195.1 Chiloscyllium plagiosum
TGATTGAGGATGATCAGCCATGATCATAATTAAACGGTAGTGCAGGCTCAAAGGGCAGAATGGCCTACTCCTGTACGTATTGTCTATTGTCTATTGAGTTCACGTGCCATTGCAGGGGGATTGAAGGAGCGACGGCCGAGTGCCATTATCAACTGGACTATCAACACAGTTCCGGGGATTCCCAGGGTTTAAATCCCGTTAGGCAGATGCTGGGACTGGAATTCGGTCAGAAATTTGGAGTTCTGAATCTAATAATGAAACCATTTTTTGGGGGAGAAACTGCCATCTAATTCACTCATGTCCCTTTTAGGAAAGGAAACTGACATTGTGGGAAAGGATTCCCTCAGTCATTTCAACTTGATCCTTTTTCCGGTCTGGCCTACACCTGACTCCAGACCCACAGCAGCATGGTTGACTCTTGACTGCCCCCCTCCATGGCAAATGAGTGGGAGTAACTTAAATGGATACAGTGTGTGGGTTGAAATTACTGAGTGAGGCAATACTTCCTTCAGCTGAAGGCTATACCAAGGATCCAATTATAAAGGGACAACTCGGTGCTGACCAACAGTAAAGGAAGTGTAGTTGGGAGGAGTGTGTGAGCTTTGAGGTGTTTTCAGAAAAAGCTTCATTTCATACACTTTTTTTTGCTTGGAAGATCTGAAGCTGTAACAAAGTTGGGTGACAATAAAGGTTACTTGAACTTAACCCCAGTCTCAGACTGAAAGCTATGAGATCCAATAGTTGTTTTGTTTTAACGCTGCTCATTTCTTTCAACCTCTTGCACTCAGTTTCCAATGTCGTGTATCAGAAGGAGCAGTGAATGAGTAGCTAATATCGCTAGAAATTGTAAGTTTTTAATCTCTGCAGGTATTGCATCGTTTCATTGATATTGTAAGGTTTACTGGCAGCACCTGGAGGTGTGGGATGTATTCACGAGGAACAAAGTTTAAAATCATACAACACCGGGTTATAGTCCAACATGTTTATTTGGAAGCACTAACTTTCAGAACACTGCTCCTTCATCAGGTATTTATGGAACAGGATCATAGGAGAATTTATAGCAAAAGATCGCAGTTTCATGCAACAGAAATGATGATATAGAACAAACTTAGATTGTTGTGAAGTCTTGCATCTTTTAGAATGGGTTGCAGGTTTTGGTTCATTAATATGCAAATCCCAGAACTTGTTTGAAGACACATTCTCAAGACAACTTAAGGTCTGTATCCCAATCTTGAGTGAGACTGGTTCTATTTCCAAAGTAGGAATTTATAAAATCTCACATGGATTGACTGCCTGTAGATTGTATTTGGCTCAAAAAGGGCACAATGTATCTGCAAATACAAAATCACACCAAAGCCTTATATGTAAGTGTGCATGCATGAGAGTATGGGTGAGTGTGTGCGTGCTTGATAAAGTGTGTGAGTGATAAAGTATCAGCCTGTGAGAGGGTGTATATGTGTGTGTGTCTGAGAGAGGGATCTGTGTGAATGTGAGAGTGTGTGCTTTGTGTGGGTGTGAGAGAGCGTGACAGTGAAGTGGGGTTACCTGTCATGTGACATGAATCCAAGGTCCTGGTTGATGCCATCCTCATGTGTTCCGAACTTGGCTACCAGCCTCTGCTGGGCCACGAAAACTGATTAAGCAGTTACATAGCACACAATGGAGGGTGCAGGGAGGGACTTGTCTTTCGATTTGCAGAAGGTGGGAGGTTTTGGGTGCTGGAAACTAGGGAAAACACATGCTGGAGGACCTTCGGCTCAGAGAGATGCAGCTGGAAGCCAGGCTGCAGACACGTTTGGGGAATCATCAAACCCCCTACACTGTGGAAACAGGCCCTTTGGCCCAACAATCCACACTCCTGTTTTTGGCCAGCTCTCCTCACCGGAAAGCGCTGATTCTCGGTTCAGTTTCTTAGTCACTTCTTGCCATTCCCAGTATATTGCCCACATATTTATTTAGCTTTTAAAACAGAAATGCAGTGGTTTGCTGATGCCAGGATCTGAGTGGAATTGCGCTCACGCTTCAGATTCTCGTGTCATTCACAAAAATCTGCACTGCACATGTGCAAAGAAGGGGATGCTGGGAGTGGGTGGGACGCATTCACCACCTCCCCATTCCATCAAGATCCACGCATGCCCAAAGCGCCCCCTGTCTATTCTCTCTCGCTATCCCTAGTTTCCCGTCCCCCCTCACACACATGCCACCCTCTGCACCTCCGTCCATTCTATCTCCATACCCTCTGCTCCCTGTCCGGTCCAGTCTCTCGTCCACCCTCTGCCTTCCTCCATCCATTCCCTCTCCCCACACTCATTCTCTCTCTCCTCCCACTCTCTGCCACCCTCCATTGTCTCTCTT
>NW_025202099.1:2865-7568 GCF_004010195.1 Chiloscyllium plagiosum
AGAGTTGCAGAGCAGGGAAACAAACCTTTCGGTGCATGCCAACCACATATTCTAAATTAATCTGGTGATCCATTTGCTACCATTTGGCCCATATCTCTCTCAACCCTTCCTATTCATATTCCCATCCAGATGCCTTTTAAATGTTGTAATTGTTCCAAACTCGACCACTGTCTCTGGCAGCTCATTCCATACATATACCACGCTCTGCATGAAAATGTTACCAGTTCGGTCCCATTTAAACCTTTCCCCTCTCACCCTAAACCTGTGCCCTTCCTGTTTTGGATTTCGTCTACCCTAGGGAAAAGACATTCAAAAATTGAGCAGCCAGACAAAATGCAAAAGGAATAAACTGTTGAGCCCCAGGAAAACAAAAGTGTGGCTCCTGTCTTTTTTCCCTCTCTGATTGGCAGTTGGACCAGCATCTCCACTGGGCATACTGCGCATGCTTCTCGATGTCAGGAAGCATTGCGCCTGTACGCTGGTGTCAGCAATATACTGCACATGCTCTTTGCTGTCAGCGGAAACGGCTCGCAACAGTCTTCTGAGCGACCATGGGAAGCACTGAAGGACCGGAAGGGGTGTCGTCCTCCTGCCATTGAGAGCCTCCCCCCTATTGTCGGAATGCAGAAGTTGGACCATGCGCTTATGAAGGTGTTGCTGCTCCTCTCTCTATGAATGAAGATTGAACGTCATCACAGACTGCAACTTCCTTCCTCTGTCCAACATCAGTGAGTACAACACACTCTTCACACCCCTTTTCCATTTTATTTTTTCACTCTGGTATTCAGTTTTTGACTTGCAGCAAAGTTGGTTCAAGTATGTGTCTTAATTGGCAAACACATGGTACATATAGTAACGCAGTGTGAAGTTATAGCCTTTCGTATGAAATAAAAACAGAAAGGAGGTACATTGTTTAAATGGTGATATATTGGGATGTGGAGTAAGTGAGGACTGCAGATGCTGGAAATCAGAGTCTAAAATTGTGGCGCTGGAAAAGCACAGCTGGTCAGACAGCATCCGAGGTGCAGAACAGTCAACGTTTTGGGCAAAAGCCCTTCATCAAGAATGATGTATGGATGTATAAACGTGCCTCAGCTACCTTCTGTTCAGGCTTTCTACTCCAGTCAATGCCAGTTGTCACATAGGTGCAGCAAGCAATCAGCAAGGCAAGTGGTATATTAGCAAGAGGAATTGAGTTCAAAGTGGGGGTGCCTTCCTGTAGTTAGGGAGATATTGAATATATTCAAAGCTGAGTTCATCTGACTTTTGAATGTCAAAAATAGTTATGGGAGAAGGCAAGAAATTTAAAAAAAAAAATTATTAGAAACTTTTTCAAATCTCTCACAACATCTCTATATACAAAAAAGAACATAACCAAAATACAGAAAAATAGCAGTACAACAATGTCATATTATAATACTATTAATAATGAGCTACCTATTATTCTACTAGAACAAACTTAGCTTAAACTAAACTACAATCAAATTGAATAAAAATAAAATTAAACATAATTTAAGTTAATTTGAATTCTATCACATTACTTTATCCTATTTCACTCACCACACCTCTATTAAGGCTCCCATCCAGTTATTGCACCCATATTCTTTTCACCCAGCCTTGCCCTCCCAGGGCCCCATGAGCGCCCAGACTGAGTCCCACAGCTATACCACGGCTCTAATTAATACTGCTGATCAGTCTGCATCAATATAATTCAGAAAGGGCTGCCACATCTTGTAAAACTATTGTTTTGTGGTGCACCATATTTGTGAGGTCATCTTGGGGGGGATGCTCCATCACTAGCATATGCCACCACATAAGCCCTGGGGGGGTTTCCAACGTCCAATTAATTAAAATGTTCTTCCTTGCACAGTGCGTAAGAAGGTTACACAATCAGTTCTTGTGTTCCCCGAGAGAAGGCAAATTTGGCAACCCCAGAAGAAGAAATACCGGATTCACTTTAACTTCAATCCCCCAGGATGTCCTCCGGCTCTCTTACTATAGCACTCCTGCATCTCTGGATTTTCCAACATGACCAATAGCAGTGTGTGAGTGCCTATACTAATTTCACATTTGAGACACCCTGGTGATGCGCCTCTCTTGAACTTAGCTAGCCTCTCTGGCACCACATCAGCCCTGTGTAAAATCTTCAACTGCATGCCCTGTGCTTTGTTACATATTGAAATTTTCCTTATATTTTCCAATATATCTTGCCGTACTTCTAATGAAATATCCTATCCTAGCTCCCGATTCCACATCCTAGAGAGTCCCTCCACATCCACTAAGGTACGTCCCTTCTGTAATTGATACAACGTACTAACTGAAAGAGCGCCTGTACACCAGAGAACTCTTTACTGCACATTTGACCTGTAATGCTGAGCCAGGAGCGTGGTCTTCCTCTGTATATAATCCGTTGGCTGAAAGTACTGGAAAAGGTCCCTATTAGACAATGCATATTTCTGACTTAGCTGGCTAAATGACATCAAGACCTAACCCTCGAATAAATCTTCCCTCCAGGAGATTCCCTTATTCTCCCATGACCGAAAGCCAGAGTCCATTGTCCCAGGTGTAAATCCTTGGGCGGGCGCCAGTGGGGTAATCAGCGAGGTCATCAGCCAATTGCCCTTGACTTGCCTCATTATCCTCCAGGCTTTCACTGTATTTAAAATGATTGTACTCTTACACTGCTCAGTTTCGGATTTCATCTTATCAACGAATAATAGATTGACTAGGGGACATCTCGACCGCAAAATGCTTCAACGTCAAGCAAAATTGACCCCGAGTCCCCCCCCCCCCCCCTCCCCCGTGCCCAGTCACCCACATATGCTAACAAAGTGCTTATTTGATATCTGTTCAAGTCCAAAAGGTCCACTCGTCCTCACCCTGTGAGAGCTGCAATTTGCAAAACTTAATTAGAGGGAGGCTGCGACACCAAATAAAAGCACCTAGCCAACCATTGAGCCTCAGTAATACTCATCTGGGGAGCAACAACAGGAGCATTCTCATGGGGTACAACAGGCAAGGAAGAACATTCATTTTAATCAGAGTTATTCGCCCTAACCTTGATAACGGTAATCCGTCTCACCGCTGCAAATCCTGCTTTATCTTCTCCAGTAATTGTACATAGTTAGCTTTATACAGCTGGTGGAAGGCAGGGGTAATAAAAATTCCCAAATACAAAAACCCTTTTGACGACCATCTAAGCAGGAACTGCATTCCATCATTCAGATGAGCCACCTCCACATCGGCATGGCTTCTGATTTTGTAAAGTTGATCCTGCAGCCCAAAAAAACTGCCAAATAAATTAATTGTGTGAATCAATCGAGGAACGGCCTTCTCCAGATTGGCCAAGAACAAAAGGACGTCATCAGCATATAGGGTAATCTTCTGTTCCCCCATTCCCCCTCCTGGCGCCACTATTTCAGGATCCCTCCTGATAGCCTCAGCTAATGGCTCAATTGCCAAGGTAAATAGCAGCAGTGAAAGAGGACACCCCTGTCGACTACCTCTCCCAGTATTAAAGTTAGCTGACTTAGTGCCATTTGTGATGGCTGCTGCCTTAGGATCATTATACAACACCACTACCAATCTTCCAAAGGTTGTCCCCAGACCAAAGCGCTTGAGGACCCCAAACAGGTATAGCCATTCTATCTGGTCAAATGCCTTTTCTGCATCTAGGGAGGCCACCGAACCCAGGATCAACCTTTGCTGGCATACCTGACTATGTTCAGTATCCTCCTGATATTGTTGAAGGAGCTACGGCCGTTAACAAAACCCATCTGGTCTTCTTTCACAATACAGGACAACACCTTTTCCAACCTCAGGGCCAGCGTCTTGGGTAGAATTTTAAAATCTACATTCAACAATGAAATGGGTCTGTATGAAGCACATTCTTCGGGCTCTTTCCCCTTCTTTAAAATGAGGGAGATATTTGCCTCCCTAAGAGAGGGCGGAATATAATCCTGTGCATATGAATAGCTATACATTCCCAGAGATGGCTCCACCAAGTGAATTTCTTATAGAATTCACTTCGGAATCCATCTGACCGCGGTGCTTTATTGCATCCTGCACCTCCTGTATCGTCATAGGCGTATTCAACAGGAAACCCGTTCCGCGTTTATAGTAGAGAGGTGCAGGATCTCAAAAAAGGCCTGCATTCTCGCTGCACCGTGTTCATCTCCCTCCGACTGATATAACTCTGCAAAGTATTCCCTAAATCTAACATTAATCTTCTTTAACTCACGGGTAACTGTGCCAGCCTTCTCTCTAACAGACATAATAGATTGGGAAGCATTTTTCTTTCTGGCCAGATATCTACCTGGCTTCTCTCCAAATTCAAACAATCTTTGTTGAGCAAAGCAGACTTTTCTTTCCCCAGTCTGTGCAATGAGTTGGGAGCAGCCCGGAGAGCTGCAGCTTGACCAGTGAAGGCCTATTATAATATACTTCCTCAGCTTTCTGCAGCTGGGTCTCCAACATCTGTTGTTGCTCCTTCCTCTGCATCCTTCTAGTCGTTGAATAAAAAATAATCAGGACTCATAAATATGCCTTAGTGGCCTCCTACAGTATTTCCGAATTACTGGCCGTACCCGAGTGGATATCCCAGAAGGCTCTGAACTCTTGTGATGTACTCAGCAAATTTGCTATCCCTTAACAGGAATGGGTCCATGCAGCAGTGCTGTGCATCCATTCCACCACTCTTGATT
>NW_025202100.1:0-7570 GCF_004010195.1 Chiloscyllium plagiosum
GAGATGTTACCACATACCTCTGGAGCTGGTGGGACTTGAACCTGGCTTCGAGGTAGGGGCACTACCACTGCATTCCAAGAACACTTCAATCTGCTCATATCATTACTTTTTAATCAATCTGTTCAGGGATGATATGACACACCTTCTGGAGCAGGTGAGACTTGTACCTGGGCCTCCTGGTCTGGGAGTAGGAACACTACCATGGTGCCTACAATCTGTTATAATGTTGATGACATTATTACAAACAGATAAGGAGGAGGTTAGTTGGCATTTTTATCCATTCCTTGTTTAACTGAAATGGAATATTTCAAATTTTTTAAAAAGAATGGTGGATTGCCTATTCAGTGTGCACTTGAAAGGGTGCAGTTTGTAAGAAATAAGGTGGCCAGGTATTCTGAAGTTAAAACAAGTAAAGAAGTTTTTATTGCTGAAATTCTCCTGCCCCACTTTCCACTAATGTACACATTCCCTACTTAGCATGTCAAGATATATAAGCTTCCAGAGCATTAGATGTTTAAATAAAACAATTAAAAAATCAAGAATTGCAGTCAATAAAAATTCACTAATTGTGTCCAGATGTTCTGATTCTCATTGCTGTTTTATAGTCACGGTTAGTCCATAACCTTCTCCCAGAATGTTGCTGGGTTGAAATCTTCCTTCAAGGTTCCTTGTTTGAATCAGGGAGGTTTTCTGAGTGCTTTTCAATCACAAAATAAGGTTCAAGGCTTTGAGAAAAGTCCCAGAATGAGATATGGAGGTGAGGGTAAGGCTGTTATCCTGTATTGATTCTCTGTCTGCAAGCTTAAATACAGTAGTCACCTGCACACAGACCTGGGTGGCATGATCTCTCTCCATTTCGGTTCTGTGATAGAAAACGAAATTACTCAGCTCTGCTTCCCCTGGTCACAACAATGCCTTTTCATGAAGCTAACTGTGAAAAGTAGCCCTGCTCAATTTATATTGGCTCTTGTGGTGAGTGGTAGTATCGCTACCTTTAGGCCAAGCCGGCCCAGGTTCAATTCCCACCTGGTCCAGAGCTGCATAATAACATCTCTGAAGAAGGTAGCCATGACGTGGAGGAGTATTGGACTGGGGTGGGCAAAGTTAAAAGTCACACAACACCAGGTTATAGTCCAACAGGTTTATTTGGAAGCACTAGCTTTTGGAGCACTGCTCCTCCATCAGGTGGTTGTGCAGTATAAGATCATAAATTCTGTGTCTTATGGTCTTATGCTCCACTACCACATGATGAAGGAGCAGCGCTCCAAAAGCTAGTGCTTCCAAATAAACCTGTTGGTGTGTGACTCTTATCTCTGAAGAAACTAATTACAAATTTTATTTTCTCTCTTCATCTGGTGCCAATTAGATTTGGCCATCTTGAGTTTGGGTCAATATTTACCTGTGTTATAAATTGTCTTAATGCATGGAAACACGCAATGAAAGTTCATTTTCTATACTCTATATACCACATACAGTCATATAGTCATATAGTCATACAGTCATAGAGCATGGAAACAGACCTTTTGGTCCAACCAGTTCATGCCAAACACAATCCCAAAATGCTCCTGGCCCATTTCCCTCCAACCCTTTCCTCTTCATATACTTGTCCAAGTGTCTTTTAGATGCTTTGAGCATGCCCACATCCACCACTTCCTCAGGAAGTTCATTCCAAGTGCGAACCACTGTTTGTGTAAACATTGTGCCTCCCATGTCTTTATTAAATCTCTCTCCTCTCACTTTAAAAATGTGCCCCCTCATCTTGAAATCCCCCATTCTAGGGAAATGACACCCATCATTAACCCTATCCATACCCCTCATGACTTGATAAACATCTATAAGATCACTTCTTAACCTCCGGTGAAAGAAGTCCCAGCCTATACAGCCTTTCTTCATAATTCAAACCTGGCAATATCCTGGAAAATCTTTTCTGAACCCTCTCCAGCTTAATAATATCCTCTCTGTAACTGAGCAACCAAAACTGGACACAATATTCCAGAAGAGGCCTCACCAATGTCCTGTAAACTACATCGGAATCTTTTCTGTAACTGGCAACACTAGCACAGTGCTTTTATTGTTGGACTAGTAATTCAGCTGCTGGATCTAATGAGTTTAGGTTTTAATTCAGATCTCACCATGGGAGCTGGCGAATTCAGATTCAATTAGTGAAATAAATCTGTAATTTAAAAAAACGCATCAATAATGATGACTGTGAAAGAACTGGATGATCCTAAAAATCCATCCTGTTGCTGATTGTCCTTTAGACTCTCAAAGCAAGTGGTCGATTCAGAAATGACCAAACCTGGATGAGGGTAAAGCAGTTGATGTAGTGTATATGGATTTCAGTAAGGCGTTTGATAAAGTGCCTCACGATAGGCTATTGCACAAAATATGGAGGCATGGGATTGAGGGTGATTTAGCAGTCTGGATCAGAAATTGGCTAGCTGGTGCAGCCATACTTGGAGTATTGTGTACACTTCTGGTCACCACATTAAAGGGAGCTTTGGAAAGAGTGCAGAGGAGATTTACCAGGATGTTGCCTGGTATGAAGGGAAGGTCTTAAGAGGAAAGGCTGAGGGACTTGAAGCTGTTTTCGTATGTGAGAAGAAAGTTGAGAGGTGACTTAATTGAGACATATAAGATAATCAGAGGATTAGATAGGGTGGACAGTGAGAGCTGAAAATGTGTTGCTGGAAAAGCGCAGCAGGTCAGGCAGCATCCAGGGAACAGGAGAATCGACGTTTCGGGCATAAGCTCTTCTTCAGGACAGTGAGAGCCTTTTTCCTTGGATGGTGATGGCTAGCATGAGGGGACATAGCTTTAAATTGAGGGGTGATAGATATCGGACTGATGTCAGAGGCAGTTTCTTTACTCAGAGAGTCGTAGGGGCATGGAATGCACTGTCTGCAACAGGAGAAGACTCGCCAACTTTAAGGGCATTTAACTGGTCATTGGATAAACGTTTGGATGAAAATGGAATAGTTTAGGTTAGATGGGCTTCAGTTTGTTTCCACAGGTCAGCAGAACATCGAGAGCTGAAGGGCCTGTACTGCTCTACATTCTATGTTCTAAATCTGTCCCTCAGTTGCCAGGAAGGAAGTTCACCTTTGACCTTCTCAAGAGATGAGCAAGACATGGGTGTTGCCAGTAATGGCCACATCCAGTGAACAAATATGAACAAGTTCCACATGTGGCGCTAATTTGATGACATCTCCTCATTATCAATGGTTGTTTTGAATTGCGATCTGACACAATGGGAGTGAGCGATTGATTATTTACAAAAGTAGGAGTGGAGAGATTATGACACACTTACCTTCTCAATTCTCTATCTCTTACCCAACCTCTCAAATAGCCACACTGGACCGTTTTCAGAATCAGAACCTGCTTTTCGCCCTTCCGAGTGCCATTATAGCCTGCCACCACAGGTCTAGCTAACTCAGAATAGACAAGAAATCAATCAGGAGCCTTGTAGTCACTGGGGCTCACAACCATAACTCACAGGGCAATGAACAACTGAGTCATCCGTGGAAGTGTTTCACAAATGTCATTTCCAAATTGTTCATTTTGCCATCAGACTGTAAAGCATGCTCTGAAAGGCCATTACCTGAACCTCTGAGGCAGATATAATATTAAAATTGGCTAATTAGTCCACGGTGACATGTGCTAAATAATTTTCATGTCTGGATGTAGAGGAGATGGATTTAAACCAAATAAACAGACATTTGCTGAACCGTTCATTCTAATTTGGAATCCCTAAACTTTCATTAAAAATCCCAATCTGAAATTTTCCAAATTGTCAGTATCTGTCATCTTTTCCCTCATTCATTCTTCCCATATTCAACATTGAAGACTTCTAAAACCAAGGTCTAGTGTCACTCAGATGAATCCATTTAATGCATCTCAATCCTGCACCATGGGTGTTGATTGTTCCCCTTGGTCTCTCAGCCAGAAACAAATCCAGGTCTGACCTGGTTCAACTAAATTGTTCCCTGTTCAGGATATAAAATGGTTTCTGTGTTAAACGATACGCAGAGACACAGCAGGTGTTACACAGTATGCGGTCCCATTCTTTTTTCCTTCCTTTACCCTAATATTACAGATTAATCCCATAATCCAGATCCTTCAGGGAGACCATCTCTGACACACTGAAGTACTTAGTGAGTTTTAACTCAAGATTACAGTAGTGCTGGAAAAACACAGCGGGTCAGGCGGCATCCAAGGAGCAGGAAAATAGAATTTTCGGGCCAAAGCCCTTCATCAGGAATGAGGCTGGGAGCCTCGGGGATGGACAGATAAATGGGAGGGTGGTGGGGCTGGGGGGAAGGGAGCTGAGAGTGCAGTAGATGGATGGAGGTGGGGGTAAAGGTTGGAGGGGAGGGGGGAGTGGATAGGTGGGAAGAAAGATTGACAGATGGGACAGATCATGAGGGCAGTGCTGAGCTGGAAGGTTGGAACTAGGGTAAGGTGGGGGGAGGGGAAATGAGGAAACTGGTGAAGACAACATTGATGCCATAGGATCCTGAGGCAGAAGAGGAGGCATTCTTCTTCCAGGTGTCGAGTGGTGAGGGAGCGGTGGTGGAGGAGGCCCAGGACCTGCATGTCCTTGGCAGAGTGGGAGGGAGAGTTGAAATGTTCGGCCATGGGGCAGTGGGATTGATTGGTGCGGGTGTCCCGGAGATGTTCTCCGAAGCGCTCTGCGAGGAGGCGTCCAGTCACCCCAATGTAGAGGAGACCGCATCGGGAGCAACGGATACAATAAATGACATGTATGGAAGTGCAGGTGAAGCTATGATGGATATGGAAGGCTCCTTTGGGGCCTTGGACGGAGGTGAGGTTTAACTGGCCACTCATCCGTGAGATCTGATGTCTAGAGCAACCTTCACTTTATTTCATTGGGTATTGAGGAGTGGTAACTTGAGCCAATTCTCTCCTCCCTTCCCTTCCCAATACTTTAACTTATGGGACAGTGTTGTCATGGATATTTTGGCATTCAAACCACTGATCAGCTGACTTTAGGTACCCCAATACAAAATGGCCATCACAATGGTAACTTCAGACTTTAAAATCAGATGCAGAGGAGAGTTACTTCAATGATACCAGGCATCGGAGACTTGGAGAAGTTGAATTTTTTTTCCACAGAACAGAGTGAGTTTGAAATGATGTGAACTTTTGATAGAACAAGTGAGGCAAAATTGTACCCAGTGACTGAATTAACCAGAGGACAGAAGAAGATCTTTGGTCAGGTGACAGTCTTGGCAAGAATCAGTAATACATACAAACCGAACATTTACAGTCAGAACAGCGAGAGCTGTTCAACATGGATTGATGTTTATAAACCAAAACGTTCCCGTTTGGATATTTTAAAAAAGCCCAAATGTGTTGGAGAAAGCCTTGAAATAACTCTACAGAGGCTGGTATCCCATCACCACATCAGCCTTTATTTCCACGTGCATAGTATTTCCTCAGAGCCAGCTCTCAGAGTGAACAGAACCTCTGACCCTCCCATTTATATCTGTCAGCCAGGGCTCCCTGACTGGAACAAGGTACCAGCCCCAATCAGGGAACTCATATTCTATGAGGTCCACCTGGCTGACCCCGTTACAATCACTATGGTGGCGTATTTTAGCTACAGGGTGAATATGGAAACAAGGATGATGGGGGAACGGATGAAGGCAGAGGGATGAAGGGAGAGGGATGAAGGGAGAGGAATAACTGTCTCTGTACGTGAACTCAAGATTATTGGGAAACTCAAAAGCCGAGGAAACAGAAATTGCCAGACAATGAGGGAATCTTTGTGAGTATTTAGAAAGAGACCAGTCTCTAGGACACCCACATTTCTAACATGGGAGACTTTAGGTGGAACAGTAACATGTCAAGAACCAGAAACTCAGAGATAAGAGAAGGAAATAGCAACAACAGACCCGCAAAGCAGAGATAGAGAGGAGTTTAGAACGCTGCACTAGCATCAACGTGGCATCAGTTTCACTGGGGACATTCAACCCAAGATACATTAAAGAGAAAACTACATTAAATAGGACATAAAAACCTGGGGCTCTTTCGAACAGTCAGAGCATCATTTAAAACAGGCACAACTTGGATTTATACAGCAAGGGGATTGCCAGCTCGCGACTTCAGAAATTGAAGATTAACATTTAGGATACTTCTGCAAATGAGCCAGGAACCTTGAAAGGTTTCTTCTATTTCCATTGAAAACAGGTACTCACTGGTTATGAAAATGTCAGGAAAAGGCCTTTTCAAGAACACTGAAAAATTAATGCAATGGAAAAAAATAATCTATCCCATTTCCAATCAGAGGTTTGACCAATGGAAACCCGGGAGAATCAGGGTACAGACTATAGGTGCAGGAGATAGTCTTTGAAGAGCTATGTGCACAGGAGGAGCAGGGTGTAGTTTGAGGGGCAGGATGTAGTCTGAGGAACAGACTGTAGTCTTAGGATCAGAGTGTAGACTGAGGAGCAGGGTGTACTCTGAGGAGCAGGGTGCATTCTGAGGGGCAGCGTGTCGTCTGAGGGGCAGGGTGTAGTCTGAAGGGCAGAGTGAAGTCTGAGGGGCAGGGTGTAGTTTGAGGGGCAGGGTATAGTCAGAGGAGCAGATATAATCTGAAGGGCAGAGTGTTCACTGGGGAGCAGGGTGTAGTCTGAGGGGCAGAGTGTAGTTTGGGGGCAAAGTGTAGACTGAGGGGCAGGGTGTAATCTGAGGGGCAGGGTGTAATCTGAGGGGCAGGGTGTAGTCTGAGGGGCAGGGTGTAGTCTGAGGTGCAGGGTTTAGTCTGAGGGGCAGAGATTACTCAAGGGAGCAGGGTTTAGTCTGAGGGGCAGAGATTACTCAAGGGAGCAGGGTGTAGTCTGTGGGGCGGAGTGCATTCTGAGGGGCAGGGTGTAGTCTGAGGAACAGAGCATAGACTGTGAGGCAGAGTGTAGTTTGAGGGGCAGGGTGTCGTCTGAGTGTCAGGGTGTAGTCTGAGTGTCAGGGTGTAGTCTGAGTGTCAGGGTGTAGTCTGAGTGTCAGGGTGTAGTCTGAGATAGACTGTGAGGCAGAGTGTTAGTCTGAGTTCAGGGTGTAGTCTGAGTGTCAGGGTGTAGTCTGAGGGGCAGGGTGTTGTTTGAGGGTCAGGGTGTAGTCTGAGGGGCAGGGTGTGGTCTGACAGGCAAAGTGTAGTCTGAGGGGCAGAGTGTAATCTGAGGGGCAGGGTGTAGTCTGAGGGGCAGGGAGTAGTCAGAGGGGCAGGTTGTAGTCTGAGGGGCAGAGTGTAATCTGAGGAACAGAGTGTAGACTGGGGTGCAGAGTGTAGTCTGAAGGGCAGAGTGTACACTAGGGCGCAGGGTGTAGTCTGAGGGGCAGAGTGTACACTAGGGCGCAGGGTGTAGTCTGAGGGGCAGAGTGTACACTAGGGAGCAAGGTGTAGTCTGAGGAGCAGGGTGTACTTTGAGGGGCAGGGTGTAGTCAGAGGAGCAGGGTGTAGTCTGAGGGGCAGAGTGTAGTCTGAAGGGCAGAGTGTACACTAGGGCGCAGGGTGTAGTCTGAGGGGAAGAGTGTAATCTGAGGGGCAGAG
>NW_025202101.1:0-7570 GCF_004010195.1 Chiloscyllium plagiosum
GTGTTCAGGGATGTGCAGGTTAGGGTGGATTAGTCAGGGGTAATATAGGGTACGGGTACGGGAATGGGTCTGGGTGGGTTACTCTTTGGAGGGTCGGTGTGGACTTGTTGTGCCGAAGGGCCTGTTCCCATCCTGTTGGGAATCTAACCTAATCTAAATGGCAGGACCATTTGGAGCACTGGCGCACAGAGGGATGTTGGGGTGCAGGTCCAGAGCACCCCGAACGCGGCAACACAAGTGGGTCTGGTGGTAAAGGCAGCCGATGGCATGCTGGCCTTTATCGGCCGCTGCCGATCGATCACAGAGGTTGGCAAGTCACGTGCTCGCTGCACGGAACACGCACCAGGCCACATTTGGAGCGCTGTACCGAGTTCTGGTCGCCACACCAGGGGAAGGGCGTGCAGGATTTGGAGAGCGTGCAGAAGGGGTCTAACCAAGGTGTGGCCTCCACTGCAGTGTTTCAGCCAGGAGGGGTTCAGACAAGCGTGGATCATGCTCATGGGAGCGTCGGAGGCTGAGGGGCGGCCTGGTGACAGTATCGACAATTAAGAGTGGCGTGGACAGCCCAGGGTGTTTGCTTCCCCCGAAATACGAGGGGCAGTGAGTTTAAGGGAGGGGGGGGGGGGGTGTGGGGGGAAATGTGGGAGTGAGCTTGTTTTTAAAAGCACAGAGGGTGGTGGGTGCCCAGAGGGTGCTGCCACACGGGGCATGGGGACACGTGCAGCCAGGCAGAGAGGATTACTTTGGAACGGTGGGAGAGAAGGTGGGCCGAAGGGCTCAGAGTGTTACGCTCTGCGTGGACACCAGGAGAGACGTGCACATGGGGTGGGTGCTCAGTAGAAGTGGACGGGTGGGGGAGGGGGAAAACAGGCTGTTCGAACAGATGCCGGGCGCGTTTCTTTCCAAAGGGAACAGTGGTAACGTTTCAGCGGAACCCTGGGCTGGCTTATATCGGAAACGGGATCGAACATTGTGTCGCGCCTTGCGTGCTGAGCATCACCCCAGAAACAACGCACCTGGACAGAACACGGGAAGATCTCGAGATCTCACCTCGTCAACAAGAGCTCAGTCTCTGCAACTTGCATCTCTGACTCCTGAGAACCTGGAAGCAGAGAGAGAGAGGGGGAGAGGGAGAAGAAAGAGGGAGAGAGAGAGAGAGAGGGAGACAGAAGAGCAGGATTGGACAAAGCAAAACAAACTCTTCAACACCCTGCAAGTCCACCTTTGGAGGCGTCAATTCACCTTTCCCCCCCCCCCACCAAATATTCCACACTGTCCCCAGTCGTGGTAACTGTGCTGAGGTACCATCCCTGCACACACATGCCACTCTGACTGAACATACAAACCCAGATAGACAGTGTCCTCCACCAAACACACACAATATCGTGTGGAAACAGGTCATTCAGCCCATCAAGACCACACCGACCCTCCAAACACCATCCCACCCAGTCCCAACTCCCCCGTGCTGTCCCGGTAATCCTGCATTTCCCATGGCTAATTCCCCCCTATCCTACACATCCCTGAACACTGTGGGGTAATTTAGCATGGCCAATCCACCCTAACCTACACATCCCTGAACACTATGGGGTAATTTAGCATGGCCAATCCACCCTAACCGACACATCCCTGGGCACTATGGGGTAATTTAGCATGGCCAATCCACCCTAACCTACACATCCCTGAACACTATGGGGTAATTTAGCATGGCCAATCCACCCTAACCGACACATCCCTGGGCACTATGGGGTAATTTAGCATGGCCAATCCACCCTAACCTACACATCCCTGAGCACTATGGGGTAATTTAGCGTGGCTAATCCACCCTAACCTGCACGTCTTTGGACTGTGGGAGGAAACCGGAGCACCCAGAGGAAACCCACGCAGACACGGGGAGAATGTGCAAACTCCACACAGACAGTCACCCGGGGCTGGGATTGAACCCGGGTCCCTGGCGCCGTGAGGCAGCAGTGCTGATCACTGAGCCCCCGGGCCGCCCTTCAAAGTGCAGAGACAAAGCAACAATGTCAAAACAGAAAATACCAAACCAGAAGGGATTGAGAGTATTAACCTCAGTGTGAAACAACTGATAAAGCTATGGTTTGCAATAGCAACAAAGTGCTGAATGTGGTATAGTTGCTATGTTGAAAAGACATTTGGATAAGGATATGAATAGGAAAGGGTTGGAGGGATGTGGGCCAGGAGTGGGCCGGTGTGACTAGCTGGGTTTAGGATTCTGTTTGGCATGGACTGGTTGGACCGAGGGGTCTGCTTCCGTGCTGTACGACCATATAATTGAAAACTAAACGTGAAAGATTTTGAAAAAAACAGATGAAGTGAGAGCTCAGGTCAACCCTGATAACCGTGAGAGAGAGAGAGAGAGAGAGAGAGACAGCTGCAGGAGGACATGGATTGGGAGGTGACCATTGGGGAGCCTGGGACATTTAGGTCAGAGAGCAAGCTCGGACATGTTTTGGGAGGGGTGGGCAGCTCCGCAAATTAACCAGGACGTAGGAGCGGGGTTCGGGGAGAGATGAGAAACGATGATGGTAATCAGTCACCGGTGAAAGTGGCGCACAGCCGTTCCCCGCTCGCAACTCAGAAACCAGGCCGTCCGGTGCAGAGCTGGTCAGGAGTGGACATGAACTACCGTGGGGAGGGGGGAAGATTAGCAGCAAGATCAGATCAGCCGTGACGTTACCGAGTGGCAGAGGAGGCTTGTGGGCCTGTGTGTACGGGAGAGCCACATGGGGCTGGAGAGACCAGAGGGCTGAACAGAGCGCAGAAGAGAACTTGAAGGTAAAACGGAACTGCGCAGTGCTCTTCCGCCTGAGCTCGGATGCTGATGACCTGCTGCCAGGGGTTTGTAACTGTTTGCCAACAGGGCTCTGGATTCCTGCCCAGGAATGCAGTCTGCCCTGCACCAAGTACTGGGCAGTAAGGAAACCCTCGCTCGCTCGGTCTCTCTCTATTTGCATGTTATTTCACTTCCAGTTAAAGACTTGGCAAAAAAAGTTGCTAAGTCAAGACCCAAGTCTGATGTAAAGACCGACGCATGAACTGAGCATGACCTCAGCTGACAAAGTGAGGTCATCACCAAGTGGATTGGCCATGCTGAAGTGTCGCATAGTGTTCAGGGATGTGTAGGTTCGGGTGGATTGGCCATGCTAAATTACCCCATAGTGTTCAGGGATGTGTAGGTTAGGGTGGATTGGCCATGCTAAATTACCCATAGTGTTCAGGGATGTGCAGCTTAGGGTGGATTGGCCATGCTAAATTACCCCATAGTGTTCAGGGATGTGTACGTTTGGGTGGATTGGCCATGCTAAATTACCCCATAGTGTTCATGGATGTGTCGGTTAGGGTGGATTGGCCATGCTAAATTACCCCATAGTGTTCAGGGATGTGCAGGTTAGGTGCATTAGTCAGGGGTAAATGGAGAGTAATAAGGTCGGGGAATGGGTCTGGATGGGTTACTGTTTGGAGGGTCGGTGTGGACTTGTGTCCACACTGCAGGGAATCTAGAATGGTACATGCACACGAGTTCCTCGACAGATTCTTCTCACATGGAATAATTCATCATAAGCTTAGTCTTTGTTCATTTAAGTCACGGCGAAGAATGGTAGCAATGTCACCTTTTCACACAGAGAGATCTTAATCATTTCCAGCATCCTATCTGGGACCAAATCTGGGAACTGCCCCGCCCAGAGCCTGGACGGAACATTGCCTTCAGGAAGCAGCACTGCCCTTGCAAGGTGACAGACGGACTTCAAGGTGGGAGTGCTTCTGAGCGAAACAAAAACTCTGCCTGGCGACAGCCCGAGCTGCCGTCTGTTACGCAGCTGCAAGTGGTGACACCTACAGCCTGCAACAGAAACATCGCTCTCTCTTCCTTTCCCTCGTGCTGAATCGAGGGACCGAGAAACCTCCAACAACAAAACTCTGACAAGAAAAGACCTAGGTCCAACTGGTCAGCTGAGGACACGTAGAGAAACGAACATTTTTCAGAGAGAAGGTGTTCTCGTTTCTGAAACCAAAAGCAGGTCGAGAGAGAAAATTAAAGCCTCCTTTTGCGATTTCAGCGTTTAAGCTTGGGAGTTTTATTTTCCCTGCCTATTCTTTTCTCCATCCACCTGTTGGTCTTAATTGTGAAGCTGTGTTGGGATTATGGGATTTTTAACGGGCATTGGTTTAAGTCAGGACTATCTGTGAGGGTGGGGAGGGGGGGCAAGGAAGTATTTTCCATTAAGGGGGGAAACCCGGCTTTGATCCTGACTAGCAGTCAGGTGAGCCAAGCGATCAGCTCAATGGTCTGACTGGGATTTCTGAGGTTTTGGGATGACTTCCACAACAGCACAGTGCCAGCAATGGGAACATCAGTCTGGCACTCAGCTCAGTTGAGGCAGCATACACAATTCCGTTCAGGAACAGACACGCTATCCCTGACAGTTCGAGAAGACACATACAGTTCTCGTCGGGTGTTAAAGGCTGTTCCTGCCAAATCTGGAACAGACAGACCCCTTTCCATCCTCTCAGAAGGTGCACGTACACACAGACACAGACACACACACACCCAGACAGATACGCACAGACACTCACACGCACAGACCCGGACAGCTATGCACAGACCTGGTCAGATACGCACAGACACACACACCCAGACAGATACGCACAGACACATACACGCGCAAATCCAGACAGATACGCACAGACACACACGCGCAAACCCAGACAGATACGCACAGACACACACGCGCAAATCCGGACAGATACGCACAGACACACATGCGCAAATCCAGACAGATACGCACAGACACACACGCGCAAATCGACACAGATACGCACACACACACACGCGCAAATCCAGACAGATACGCACAGACACACACGCGCAAATCCAGACAGATACGCACAGACACACACGCGCAAATCCAGACAGATACGCACAGACACACACGCGCAAATCCAGACAGATATGCACAGACACACACGCGCAAATCCAGACAGATACGCACAGACACACACGCGCAAACCCGGACAGATACGCAGACATACACGCGCAAACCCAGATAGATACGCAGACACACACGTGCAAACCCAGACAGATATGCACAGACACACACGCGCAAACCCAGACAGATACGCAGACATACACGCGCAAACCCGGACAGATATGCACATACACACACGTGCAAACCCAGACAGATACGCAGGCATACACGCGCAAACCCAGACAGATACGCACACATACACGCGCAAATCCAGATAGATACGCACAGACATACACGCGCAAACCCAGACAGATACGCACAGACACACACGCGCAAACCCAGACAGGTATGCACAGACACACACGCGCAAATCCAGACAGATACGCACAGACACACACGCGCAAACCCGGACAGGTATGCACAGACACACACGCGCAAACCCAGACAGATACGCAGACATACACGCGCAAACCCAGACGGATATGCAGACATACACACACAAACACAGATACGCACAGACACACACACAAACACAAACCCAGACAGATATGCCCAAACACACAAACACAAACCCAGACAGATACACACAGACACACACACACGCACAGACACACACACAAACACAAACCCAGACAGATAAACATACACACGCACAGACCTGGTCAGATACGCATGGATATATATACACACACACACACACACACACACCTGGACAGATACACACAGACACATACACACGCACAGACCTGGTCAGATACGCATGGATATATACACACACACACACACCTGGACAGATGCGCACAGACACATACACACGCACAGACCTGGTCAGATACGCATGGATATATATACACACACACACCCAGACAGATACGCACAGACACACACACACATGCACAGACCCAGACAGATACGCAAAGACATACACACGCAAACCCAGACAGATATGCAGCCATATGACACAAGCGCATGCAGACACACACAGGCAGTCTCTTTCTCACTCACACGCAGATACACACAGATATACACACGTGCACAATCACACAGATACACACACGCACAAGCACAGACACACACTCACAGATACACACACAAAGCACAGACATACAAGCACAAGCACACACACACCTGCAGATACAAATACAACCAGACAGACACTTGCTCCCCCAGAGCGCCTCACCTTCCTGCTGTTGCAGCTGCTCCCCGGTATCCCTGGCAGTGTTGACGGGCTGCTCTTCACTATCCGACTCGCACACCAGCTGCAGCAGGTCGGCGTTGCCCGTTGGCGTTGGGGCTGCGGGTTGGCCAGTCTTCCTGCGAGCTCTCCGGGTCCTGCCTGGAGGGGTGGTGGTAGTGGTGCCGGTGCCGGTGCCTGAACCCGGTGGGGAGGGTGCACCTCTGTCTGGTTCGGCCTGGATCCCCTGACCCTCGGACGGCCGCTCGGGTGACCCACGAGGCAGGGCGGGTGGTGCCGGGACGGCTGGGCCTTCTGCCCCTTGGGGGGTGGTGGGGGGGGTGGAACCACTGCCGGCCGGCATGTCTCTCTCCTTGGCAGTCTCGCCCACCACCGGCGCTGCCTCCTGTTGGCTGGGAGAGCCCTCCCGGGGGCCCGGGTGGCTGCGCTTGCCGTCGGGCGGCAAGCTGCTGAGCACCCGCCTCCTGGTGCGGCCGGCTGCACCGCGGGGGGTGGGCCGGCCTGCCCTGCCCTCGCCTGGCCCCGCGCCCCCGGCCTCGGCACCCCTCCGGGGGGGAAGCATCTCCCAGGTGTAGCTGTGGCCCCCGGCGCAGCTCCACAGCACCGTCGGCGAATCGCTGTCATCGAGGCGGCCCGAGGCGATGGATTTCAGGTTGGGGATGAAGCCGCACTCCTGGCTGTGCTGGTGGGACCAGACCATCAGCAGCCGCAAGGCGTCACAGGACGTGTGCAGGTGGTCCAGGTTCTCCGCCGAACACACCTTTCCTTCGGGGGGGGGGGGGGGGGAGGAAAACAGCACAGGGTTAGATACAGAGTAAAGCTCCCTCTACAATGTCCCCCATCAAACACTCCCAGGACAGGGACAGCACGGGGTCAGATATAGAATAAAGCTCGCTTTGAACTAAATTTCCAGCGATGACTAAACTGGAAACAAACACTAGCACAGCTGGAGAGTCAAGGAATGCCCCGATACATGGAAGGTGCTGGATGAATGCCAAGCCTTGTCTCTTTACCTGAATAGCTGCCCCGGCTTCTTGCAGTAAAGCTGCAGAGAAACAAGAATAAAATCAGGTTGGTCAAAGGGACAAGACACACTGCAGAGTGCACTGCGCCTGGCCTACCTTCACACACTGCCCACTATCCGGCAGACACAGCACCTCTCCCACCACCTGGAGCCAGCCCATTTCCACACGTCATCCTCTCCTCAGTCACTCTCTCCATACATTCTCTCTCCACAACCTGAATGTCTCTCATCTCTGCCTCATCGCGCTCTCTCTGCTCCCCAATTCCCGCACAACTCACTCTCCAAAACCCCAGGAAGTCTATATTCCTAATGACATGGATCAGTACCGCCCTCTCTCTCCCTGTCCCCGGGGTATGTTTATAC